>NC_081846.1:68759517-69059517 GCF_963259705.1 Myotis daubentonii | reverse complement strand
CTATCTTAACAGATGGAGTTCATTTTCTAGGAGAAATAGTGATTTCAAGGCAAGGAAGGGTTGTAGGAGCTATTTATGTTTACTTTTTAAAAGGAATACCTTCCTGGCAAGAAAGCAAGTAAATAAGCAAGCCGACTCCACAGTTTTCTTGGAAGGAGTCAGCATGGCAGGTACGGGGAATCTCCTCTGGCCAGCCTTCGCTTCCCTGTGCTTTCCTCACACTTGCGTTGGCACAGTTGGTGGAGTTTATTATTAGCCGCATGTCCTACAAGCCATTCATTCACAGAATATGGCCCTGGGAGAGAAATCTCCATGTGAAAATAAAATTGTCATTGTTTTTCACTTGCTTAGGGAGCATTTCACATAAAGGAAGAACAACCCTAAATAGAAAAGACCTCAATTCAGAAAACAAAACAAAAAGCAAAGGTGAGGAGAGAGACAGATGTTCTCAGTGGAGTCAGATTGGAACTGAAAAATGAAGATTTTGTTTCGTGCAAAGCTAGTTGCCTTGCCAGTCTCAAGCTGGCACTGTGGGCCTGCTGGAGCTGCTGAGCCCGGCCGAGGAAAGGAGACAGTATGCTCAGCCTCCCCATGCGTCTCAATATGTTTCCGATTTTGTATTTTAAAATTAAGGTGAATGATCTCAAAAGAAAACCATTGCAGGTGACTTTATTCTTTGCTTTTTCTAAGGGACAATTAAAAGGCAATCCTGGTCCTATTCCAGAGACTTTCTCATTTCTTAGCACAACTGTAATTTAGGCACATAGAATGGTGCAATGGTGTTATTAGATATTATCGTGTTTACTTTATTCATGAAAATGTGTGACACACCTTATTTGTATTCTTTTTGAGGAAATGTCCTGGAGTGGGTTTTGTCCAAGTTCCTTTTTGTGCCTGTCATAAGGTGTGTGTTAGAATGTTAGTTCGTAGGAATAAGAATAGCATTTCTTTTTTTTTTTGAGAAAGCATAATGATTTTGAGCTTTGAGGAGTTTCAATGGGCTATTGTTACAATGCTCCAGCCTACCAAATCCCACTGTGACACACTTCCTACCTCCAATGGCAGATATTTATATTTCAAATTAAATAAAACTATAATTAATTTTCTTTGGAAGAATGTTTGGAATGTTGTTTCTTCAGGATCTAGGGGGTCATTGGAGATACCCCAGGCTATCACAAAACCAGGGCTGGCGATCACTGCTTTAGTGATTAGCACTTTGTAAGCCTTTGAAAAATATTAAAACCAGGAGAGATTGTCTAATTTCTGGTGGGTGGATTCACATTAGGATAGTATAATGTGTTAACAAATACTCAGAAAGGAGGCTGTGGATCCAGGAAGATGGCTTTTGCAGAAGGCTTTTATCCAAATTAATTCAAAGAATAACAGGAACCATTGTGTATTGAGGCAGAAGGAATAAGGTGACTCAATTAAGCGATAGAGAAATTTCCAGGAAAAAAAAGAATGTCTCATGTCAACCCAATACTAACAATAAAATTCTCATTACTGAAATCGATAATCCTCTAATAAATGCATAATAACTTCAAAAAGGATTGTAAAGTATTTTTGTATGATTAAATATGCACTAAATATGGAAATCAAATACTGCTTTTCTTTGAGAATGATAAGGTTCTCTTCCATGTCTCTAAAGAGTATCTTAAATGAGAAGGATCAAAACAGTAATTTGAAATAAATTCACCTGCTGAATTTGTGCCTGAACTGACTACATTTACCTAATTTATTTTTGGCTTTTGCTTAGCTCTAACCATGGTGACATGGAGAAGCTAATGCCACAGTCTCCTGGGTTGCTGGGAGGTTTGTACAAGGCAGCAGTGAGCAAGTGAGGTGGTGTGTGCCCAGTAGGGGGGTCTTGCTCAGTAGGAGGTCTTTGGAGTTGGACTTAGGCAGAGTGTGAAGAACCACTGGGCAGTCTGGCTCCTTGGTACCACTAACCTGTTGCTATTTCATGGATCCAGGAAAACAATATGATCCCTCTCCACATTCGGAGTTGAGCCCAACACACTGGCAGTGGTGGATTGAGAGAGTTCAGAATCCACTTATTTGATACTAAAACCTAGATTGGGCCCTGACCGGTTTGGCTCAGTGGATAGAGTGTCGCCCTACGGACTGAAGGGTCCCAGGTTCGATTCCGGTCAAGGGCATGTACCTTGGTTACGGGCACATCCCCAATAAGGGGGTGTGCAGGAGGCAGCTGATCAATGTTCCTCTCTCATCAATGTTTCTAAGTCTCTATTCCTCTCCCTTCCTCTCTGCAAAAAATCAATAAAATATATTTAAAAAAACCACAAAAAAACAAAAACAAAAAAAACCTAGATTGGCCCTGTGATTCTCAGGAATAGAGTCAGGACATTTAGTAGTGTTCAGAGATACACAGTTCATAGACCGACAGCTGAATCTGCAGTTTGCAAAGCAAAGTAAGTAAACAGGTAGACCAAGAGAGGATATGCAGCCCTGAAAACACTTCTGCTTTGTCTTTTGGCAGAGATGCCTGGTGTGGGCTTCCTGAGTTTTTTGCCTGGTGGTCTGCAGGAAAAGTCGCATTCCAGAAGATAGGCTGGCCTGTCATCCTGCTTCTGAAATGTCTAGAGGTGCTCTGACATCTAGAGGTTTCCTTCCCCAGCCTGTTTTCCTGAGATAATCCCCACCACCTGGTTGATAACACAGGTCACATCAGGCTAACACTTGGGTAGTCTTGCGTACATTCTCCCTGTAACTTTTTTTGAGAGAAGTCCCTATTTCCTTTAAAAGAGGATATATGTCAATAAAGCTGAGAGAGAGAGAGAGAGAGAGAGAGAGAGAGAGAGAGAGAGAGAGAAGAGGAAAGAGAGAAAGGAGAGGAGGAAAGAGACAGGGGAAGAGAGGAGAGGAGAGGAGAGGAGAGGAGAGGAGAGGAGAGGAGAGGAGAGGAGAGGGAAGGGGAGGGGAGGGGAGGGGGAGGGAGGGGAGGGGAGGGGAGGGGAGGGGAGGGGAGGGGAGGAAGAGAAGACATCTAACATTAATATAGAAAGGGATCCCTTTCACTTTGAATCTCTACTTATCTTTACCATCTAGACCTACAGGTACAAATACAAGTGAAGTCCAACTTCAGAACCACAATAATTCTATGGTCCTGAAGGTCCCAGTCTCTGGATACTTTTCTCTCATTTATTTATATATATTTCTTACTGCTGTTCAATTTTCATTCATGTGGTTTACCTCTTAGCTCTCTTTTATTTTTGTATTTATATCTTATATTTTAGGATTTGGGGTCCAAGATACATTGCAAACTTGAGGGAGAATAAAACTAGATACGTTAATGAAAATAGCCATTTCCTTCCTAGGCCAGAAGCACTTGGAAGGGGAGCAGTGGCTCCCAGTCTGCTTTGGGCTACTTAGGTTCTCAGTCTATGGCTCAGTTCATTGGCACCAGAAGCTTGAGCCTCACTTGGGCCAGGTTGCTGCATATGTTTCCAACAGTTTGTATGGGGATTCAGTGCAACCCCTATGGAAATTCTGGTGTTGAAGGGGACTGGTGAACATGTCAGTAACAAGGGTAAAATCCAGCCCATTCCTGGAAAAACAAAGCCTGTGGCCTCGGGTCAATTTTTTGCAATTGGACAGAACATGCTGCCACTTACAATGTAAGCTTGTTTCTCAACCTCCCTGCATCTCTGTTTCCTCATCTGTGGAATGGAGATAAGATTTGATCCCTTTCTACCTCACCAGGATCTGTGAAGATTAGATAATGGTTGTAAAGTCCTTGTACAAAGGTAAAAGCATTATCATTAAGAAGGAGATTAGTCAACAAATAAAAAAGACAATATTGGAAGGACCTCCCAAAGAGCATTGCCTAAACATTTTCGAATCAGTATCAGCCCTTTGCAGTCTCATCCATTCTGAGTTTGGTTTAGTTATACAAAAAAGTTAAATGTGAATCTTTGACCTTTCTATTTGTTTATAAGGTTAAAAAATGGTTTGATAGCAAACATTTGTATTAATAAAAACGAGAGTGGGCTTTGAATCTGAAACAGGTTTGATTTGAAAAAGGAGGCGAAGGCTTAGGTCTCCAGGAACATATGGGCCGCTGAGGAATATTTGCATGTATTTGATCTGCAAGCATGCTTCGGTGATTTTCACAGTATACCTTGGAGTTTAAGTCGTAGCTCCGCAGCCTAATTCACTCTCCCCAGTTTGATTATGGCACACAGCGACAACTTCATTTTTAGCATTAAAAAAAAAATCCTCTTCACTTAATTCAGACAGTGACCTGCAGGCCTCATTCTGACTGAAGGAGCCATTCAGAATACTTGCAGACAAAAGCAGGGCTTTTTCCTAGCAACCAGATCAAAGCCAAATCTCCCAGAATAGCTCCCTCCCAGGTTTCCTTTGGCGCATAGGTTCACAGGGATTCTAAGGCCTGTGGTATCCAGTTCAAACTACTCTTTCAAACTGAAATGGCAAGGAAAACGGAGGAATTTTTGCAGTCTGAAAACTGGTGAGCGTTGCAGGAGCACTTAATCTTGGGAGAACACGGTGGTCATTTGGAGCATCCCTAACTTTATTATCGCCTGCATCTGCGTGTCCATTCTGTTGGACTCCCACAGAATGAGGTCTCTGTTTCCTCTCTGCCAGTACCTAATATCAGCTATGCCCAGGAGCCGGCTGATGAAGACTTCCTGTTTGTTTTGAGTCACTGTGAGAGTGATAAATATACTTCAGCTTTCTGCTTCGAGAGGAAAGAAACCAGCTGCCCTGAACTAAAGAAAAAAAAAATGCAGAAATTCCACTGAATGGCCCTGTTATCATAGAGTTTCAAGGGCAGCATCAAAATGAAAACTATAAGCCAGGGCAAAGTAAATAATTTCCATATTAAAGCATCTTGCTGCATGCATAGGCCTAAGTTGTTTGTCTTTAATCATTTAGGCGAACCATGCATTTTTCACTCTTCTAAGGCTAACTCGGCAGTGTTTAGAAATTTAAAAAAAAAAAATGTGAACTTAAACGGACAGAGTAATGGTGAGCGATATAAATAAACAATTACAGTTGTGGTTTTTTGATCTGACCACAAGCTTCTAATGCCACTTTTGCCTGCACATATGATGCTTCTGGAAAAACCGTCCCGTTTACACTGTCCGTGGCATCCAATGTTGCATTGAGTCATTTACATATGCGATTATTTGGATGTAGAGTAGCCCGAGAACAAAAGGATACCATACAATTATTTAAAACAAGAACAGGAAATCCTTGATAGCTTAAATAGTGCTTCTTAAATAAAGCTGTGGAGTTTTGTGTTTCATCTCATTTTGTCCTTTTATTTTGAACAGGTTTTGAATTTGTGTGGAATTTCCATCTTAACTTCGACCTGGAGAACAGTGAATTTAGGAAGCCTGTTGATCGGAATGTCTTGATCACTGCATTCTGGCTCCCTCGCTCCTGTCTTTTCTTTTTTTTTCTAAGTTGAGTGTAGGCTTAACTTCCAGAAGTCATAAGTTGAAAAAGATGGCAACAATGTGATTGTGCTTGGAGTGGGTATGAATTACTTATCTCCTCCCAAAACCTATAGTCTTTTAAAGCAATTTATAATAGTAGCAGGAGAAGAATTTATTAATAATCTCCAGTAGAATTTTTGTTCAAATAAAGGAAATGTCTAATAAACAAGTTCAAAATAGTTATCAACAACACTTTTAATTTGTCAAATTATTGATGCAGATATGGAGACAGGATGCTGTGTGTTGGCCTTCTGACAACGTACCTGGTCATATTTATAAACGGAGACAAGTACACATGAATTGTTGTGTATAAAGGTTACCCAACATCTTGGAGTCAACGACTGGAACATGGTGAATTCCTGGGTGGGAACTACAGTGCTAAAGGCTTGATGGAGACTGGGTCCTTCTGTTGAAAAGCTCACATTAAACATTCGTGTGACATTGGCAACTCTTAAGGAGGCCATGCATTTAGAAATGTTCAGCACATTAGTTAAAACAAAGCCAAATATAGTAAATTTGTTTTACTTCATAAGTATGTTGTGATGTGTGTTTTTTTTTTTATATTCTAACTTTGCTGACATAAGGAAGAGGAGAAAAAAGCATTTTTAAACATGATTGAGGACGGAAGGGTCAAACGTCTAAATAGCATATTTTCTGTCATAATGTATGACCTTAGAAAAAATAGAATCAGAGAATGGATGGTAATAGGAGAGGAAAACAAGAGTGAAGCCAGCATTTTCAGGGTAGGAAAGAAGGCTATAAAATAAACTTATGAGATGAACGTTATTTGCTAAGATAAGTATACCCGGCAACAATTTTAGGGGGTATATTGGCCTCTGTACATTAAAAACTGAGGTTAAATTTGATAGAAATACATGGGATGAGGGTTTAGGTGAGGTTTTTTGTAAAAACCTATCATTTAAAATAAATTGCAAAGCTATTGGGTGGGACCTATCACTTACCAAATATAAAAAGGCGTGAAAAAACCGCCCATTACCTTTTCAGTGCTATTGAATGTCGAATATTTAGTGTTGAAGTGAAACTATTATGGTAACATTCTACACATATAAAGCCACCATTCTTCTTAGCAATAGTCTTTGCTTAATTGGTTCAAAACTGGCTGTGGTTGGGATGGCACACTTGTGAGCTAGCCTTAGGAATGATGGATCTGTAGAAATGTCACTCATTAATTACCAACATCCATTTCTTTTCTTTCTTTCTTTTTCTTTTTTCTTTTTGGCTAATCCTTACCCGAGGATATTTTTCCATTGATCTTTAGGGAGAGTGGAAGAGAGAGGGAAAGACAGACAGAAACATCGATGTGAGAGAAACACATCGACCGGCTGCCCCCTGCACACGACCCAACCAGGGCCCAGGCCAGGGTGGAGCCTACAACCGAGGTATGTGCCCTTGACCGGTATTGAACCCAGGACCCTTTGATTCACAGGTTGATGCTCTACCCACTGAGCCAAACTGGCTAGGGCCCAACAGCCATTTCTCATGATTGAATAAGAACACAGGAATCACAGCCTAGATTTGCATATTACACTACAATTCACACAATGCGTTCCCTTGCAACATTTCCCATGATCCTTACTTGTCTCTGGTTCTGGTTGTCAATGGGAACAGGAACCGTTGGCTGTCTGTCCTGTGCCAGTGGTGGTGACTCCAGCAACGACGCTCGTTTGTGGGGCAGAAATATTCCTCACGCTGCCTGACGACCTGTCAGGAGTATCTTCTTGTAAAGCAGATGCTGCCAACCAGTACTTTCATGTATACTAACTGGTAGCAAAGTGAAATGCAAGTGCGTGCCATAGCAATTCATTCCCGGTTTCCCTGAACTTAGTCATGACACTGCATTCCTGACCCCAGGAGTTTTAGATAATTCTATTGAAGAAGGTGAAGAATAGGCAGGGGGAAAAAGCACGATGGGGTTTTTAGAATCAGTTATTGTCCGAGTGAAAGGTTTGAAAAAGAATGCATTTATTAGAAGTATTGGGGGTCGGGAGAGGGGATGTTTTTCACACCTGTTTTCACACCTCTGAGGTGATAAGTCCAGCCCTTACCAAGTAGAATGGCAAGTTTCACACTGAACCCACCCAAGTGTATTCCTACAGTCTCCGAACTCATTTATTCTACGAGAAAGGCAATGAGACCTCTCGCACCAACCAGTGGCTGAGAGAGGTCTCTGCCATCTTTGCCCTCCCATCTTCCAGATGTGGATGCCATCTTCGGCATCTCATATATGAATCTCCCGGGCGATGTACTAGGTCTCTCATGACATTGGTTCTAGATCTACGATCTTCTTTGTCTTCGTTTTTTGAATTGATTTTAGAGAGGGAGGAAGGAAGGGAGAGGGAAAACATTGATGTGGGAGAGACACATCCATCGATTGTCTCCCACACACAGCCTGACCGAAATTGAACCTGTAACCTCAGTAAGTGCCCTGACTGGGAATCAAACCTGTGACCCATGGGGGACAATGCTCCAACCAACTGAGCCACAACTAGCCAGGGCTCTCCTATTCTTAATCTTAATACTCTGTGAAGTAGACATCCGAGTTGGCAATTTTACCAACACACAGTTTCTATGTCTTAGATGTTATGTCTATCCTACCTTAGTCTCTTACTGACATAGATATAATTTACTTCTCATCATCTCTCTCATCTCTCAAAATGGCCTATCTGATTACAGTTTAGCATCCCATAATATTATAACTGGCATAACCTCAGAGATGACATAGGGCAATGCCTAATAACCAACTAACAACTCTTGATTTACAAACCCCAAACCTGATCTTCACCATTTTTCTTCAGCTCAGTAAATGCCAACTTCATCTATGTAGGAGTTGGAAATGACTTATCCTTGATTCCTTATTACCTTTACTACCCTATGTCTAATCCATCAGTAAAAGTTATTTATTTGCTATCCTGAATATATTCTTTCCCAAAAGCCACCATCACCTCTTGCCTTGATATGCTAAGAGCCTGTAAGTTGTCCCCTTGCTACATATTCTCTCACACTTCCCTGTGTTATTGTCTACATGTTATTTTCTGAGATTTTATTGATTCACTTCCTTTGAGATTTTCTGGCTCTGCTACTTACTACTGGGATGTGGAAGTTCCAGGAGAGTGCAGGGTATAGAGTACACTGTAGCACATATAATTGTGCCTACAACATTGCAGGCTCTCTCAATGAATATTTGTTGAATAAATTAATCTCCTCCTACACAGACTGGAAATATGAGTCACAATGAAGTTAAGTGAATTTCTTAGGCTCACAAAATTAGTTAGTAAATCTACAACTACAAGTTAGGTCTCTTGAATCTCACTCTAAATCATTTGTTGTTGTACCACATTGTGGTTAGTATTGTTACTACCATGTGAAACTGTATTATATTGACTTAAGGAATCCAGTACTCATAGGCCCTGGCTTATACTGTGAGGCTGACTGGGAAGTGAGTGAAACTAAATAGAAGATCAGTAACTAAGTGGGTGGCTAATGTCCAAAACAGACCTGTTGTGCCAAATTCTACTCTTCAACAAAGTTATAGCATCCATCCGGTGCAGGTAATTAGCCTTAAAAACTCCTGCACACTTGAACCTTCTGATGATCACTCAATATCACTTTAGTTGTGATGTCACCTTCTAATATAGAAGCATTTAATTTTCATGCTTGTCTCTGAGAAGTAAGTACAGTTCCACCTTCCAAGGCATATTTTTCCTTCTTTTCTTATGTTTTAATTCAAATTTTCTAGCTTCTTCTGAGACCCTGTTCATTCAAACAACTGCAGCTCTTTCTTACTCCCCTAGCTTTTTCCTCTTCACTGCCTTCATTTGCAAGCTTGACCTTTAGAGAGTGTAGACCTCCGATTGAACAAGGCCACCTCATTGACTAGCTGTTTGACAATGGACAAATTACTTACTTTCTCTGAACCTTGATTTTCTCACCCATAAAATGGGGATAAGGAAGGACAATTGTGCCAATTAAATTAAAAAAAGAAAAACATATGTAAAGAATTCCCTGACACAGAGTATGTACTAAAGGGTAGCTATAAATATTATTATAATCAGATTTCCTTTAACTAAGAAACATTAACATAAATGCAAACATCACCCCAAATTTTCTCAGCTCCCCTATCCCTAAATAACCCTCATTTGCTCATCATTTATATTCATGGGCAAAATTCTTAAAAAATATGCTCTATATTTATTGCCTTCCTTTTCTCATAATACTGTTGTTTCTGAACAGACTGGGAAGCGTGTGCTTTCTAGTGTCAAATGTTACACTCTTGATTTTTCTATGCAAACCATGGTTATTATTAGAGTTGTTCTATTTCTCATGTATCTGTGTTCTTTCATGGCACCACGAGTGCCAGTCCTTCAGGAGAATGAGCCAATGAGCCAAAGTTCACGAAACTAGCTATAGCCCCAGAGAACTGGGATTACCTCCCAAATGTCCCATAGCCTTTCATATCATGGGAAGAGCTTATGGAGGTGAGGTGAGGCATTGGGTAAACTTACTGGGAGGGGGGTTAGTAGACAGAGTTCTAGTCAATGTCAACATCGTTTAGATTAAAGGGGGATGTGCAATTATTTGAGGGAGACTGAAATAGAAATTCAGACAGAGCTTAATTACTAAAAAAGGAAATATAACTCATGAAGAGATACTTCCCAGGGTGACGTGCCAATTTATAAAGGTAAGCATGCTACTGGAAGGTGAATCTGACGGAGGGACTTCATAGGGGGTTAGTGGACAATAGTGACCCAGCACCATAGCAAAACAACTGTTAGAAAAAGTGAGAAATATTTCCCCTCATCGCTGCCAGGAAACCTGGTCATAGATTGGGTAGATCTCTCCATGGAAAGAGACTTCATCCAAGGACCCTGAGCAACACTGGGCAGCTGGCTCAGTGGGGTGGTAGGTAGCAATAACTTATTAGGTTTGCTTAGTTTCTTTTCATTAAGAGAGCAAAGCAACCATTCTAAGTATGTGCTGGCGGGCGGGAAGGGGCTCAAAACCAAAGATATAAAAAGTTTCTAGAAATTCACTTGGGCTCTCAGTGCCACAGGTGTCTCTGGATAAAAGATAAAAGGAAGCTACCCCAAAAATTGAACTCAAGCAGCATCATAGGCTGTGCTCCAATCTACCGCTCTACCCCCAGATGCTTCATAGTTGCCTTGGTCAAGCCCAAACCATCAGCCCCATGTTTACGCGAATCATACTTAGTGAATGAAATACCTACCACATCTTTTCTTCTAACGACTAAAATTGTTTTGACATAGAGTTTCAGTTGTTTTATTTTAGTTGGAATAATACCAAAAGCCAGTTCTTGAAGATTAAACCGTGTCAATGTTAATCAGGCAAAGGTATATCCTGGTCTCACGTGAAGCGCCATGGACATTTTGAGGTCTCTGAGGTGCCTTGTTATGTGGTAGTTTCACTTGCAACTAGGATGAGTTTGCTTGAATAGAGAATCTATCTCCTTTTAGTGTTTTGTATTATATTTATCATTCTCTTATCTTCACTATGTGCCAAACAGTTTTCCGTGGAATGATTTAGTCTAATAATTAAAAGAAGGCAATATTCTTTTGGTAGATGACTGTTTTGTCTGCGTTATAACATATAATTTGCTTTTTTTCTTTGTACTATTGTTCCAGAAGAGATTCATCTTTAATTAGTTTGAGGTGTACTGTGGCATACCTTGGTCTCCAAGTAAAAGATTTTCCTTTTTCAAAATCAGATGAATTCTGAGTTGACAAGGTAAAAAAATCTGTGGTAAGATTAAAAACGCTAAGATTTTCCATTAAGAAGTTGCTTCTAGGTTGCTACAATTTAGCACTTCAGCTACTGAACACCTATTAAAGAAATGCTTGTTTGCATTATGTTAGATGTAAATTAGGTGACTCACTTTCTCCATCTCTTTCTCTATATTTATTTTTAATTCTATTCTAAAGCAGGAACTAGAACCAAATGAAATTAAAGCCTCCTTTTGGTTTGATTGGTCTAATATTCTTCGATGAGCAGAGTATGACTCACAGCCTGTCCCCTTTTTATTAATAATTAAATTGAGACATTGAAAGATTATATAAACTTATAGTAGCAGATTAAATATCAAGACTGTAGTCCACTGAACAGCACTGCTATGTTTAAAACAGGTATTTCCAATATTGTCCTCAGATAATTTTAATATTTGACGTTATAGGATGGATATAGAAAAGTACAGTAATTAAAAACAAACATCATATTTTATTTGAATTTTGTTGGAAAGGGGTTTTCACTTTGGATGGAAAAGAAGGTAAGATCCATAATGTACCTGTAACATTTATTTTTTGCATTTGCTGCATTGACAAATACTTCTGTTATAAGGTGGTGACCAGTTCTCCTTTATTTTAGAAAATGTTTTTGTTTCTCTCTTAACCAAAGTAAAATTCATGTTTGTTATAGAAAATTTAGTAGGTAACAATATAGGAAATGAAAAATTTAGAAACCACCCACAATTATATAATCATAACTATTGTTAATATTTTGGTTCACTTAATTACAAATATTTCATCTGTGCATGTTATGTTATATGCACATTTTAAAAATATAAATCCTACTGTAATTTATAAAATCTCTTTTTATGCAAGATCATATATTGAATTTATTTTAGTATCATTAAATATTCTTTCATACCACTCTTTACCTTGGCTGCGTCATGATTTATTTAGTTAAATCCCTATGTTGAGCATTTAGTTTGTTTCCAATCTTTTCAAGATTCTAAACATGCTTGGCAGAAATATTTCATGTAGTCAAATATTTGTCTGTACTCTTGATTATTCTCGTAAGACATATCTCTAGAAGTGGAACTGCTTTTAGTTCACATTAGTAGCCTTTTTTTCAGAAAGGTTACACTAATTCACATGTGAATTAGATTGTAGCTAATTACTTTAAAACCTCATAGCTATTCCTCTTGTGGCAACCAAACATACCGACTTGTGTGGTGTGGCAAGTTGGTAATTCAAGGGTCAGAAATAAATGGCTAAATTCTGCAATGCCGTGATTATTTGAGGCATATTAATTTGGCACAATTCTTTTAGCTGTCTGCTTTTGGCTGGTGTTATCTGGATCCATCAGATGTTTTACTATTCTTCTGCAAGAAGCCTCAAATAAATTGAAAAAGGGAGCCTGTCAGTGGCAGTCTAACATGGTATATTAACACTCAATCCAAATCCAGGCAAATGTCATCCATTAATCACAGGCCAATATAACAAGCAAGAATTGTGATATTAACCAGGAAAAGGTTCAAGGATAACTCTGAAGCAGAGCATCTGACCTATTCACCCAGGAGGCTATCACACAAATTAACGTGCTCAACATTAGCACTGGCAATGCTCCCAGGGCCCGTCCAGGCTTGCTGCTCAGAGGACATGGGCAGGAAGAAGACCCAGACATAATTTCATCTTTCAATCTTGACATTTCTTTCCAAGCTTTGAAAATTTCCTCTGCAAATTTTACTAGATGGAGGGTGGCAGAGATCATGTATCATTCACATTTTCAGATTCCAAATTGTGAAATAAACAAAAATGGGTATTAATGTTTTCATCCGTGTCTATGAACCTCTCCATAAGGCATGCAGTCTATCTGTGAGTCATGCAGCAGAGAAGAAAAATGAAAATATCAAACCTTCCCCCACTTCCACCCCTAAAAATGTTTCTAGCCTCAAAAAGGAACTTAGTTCTCGGCAATTTTAGCCTAAAAATGCTTCTTCAGCTTTTCTTAGACTGGCCACCTCAAAATGCAAGTGAAGACAAAACTGGCCCATAAGATTAATTTTTGGTAATTGAATTTACATCTTGAAAACTAAGCTGTTTCACTTCCTCATGAAAAAAAAACAAATTTCTTAAAGATAGGTTTCCATTCCACGTTTTTAACCCATAAAGCGCCGAGTCTTTTATGTGTATTTTGTGGAATGAAGGAGAATGTCCTATGTCTTCACAAAAGGAAGATGTTGTTATTACTGGCAATGCCTGTGGTGGCGAGAACACCTAGATATGCCGCTCAGAGCCCCAGCTTCTCCTCCCTGCTGTTCCAGTACGAGCCGTGCCACCTCTGCCAAGTTAATAAATCTCTGTGAACTTTAGTGTTCATGGTTATACAATGATGATACGAATTAATGTTTCTCCTTAGAGAACAGGTTGTTTGATGATTAGTACATTTCAAGTGATAAGTATTATTAATATTATTATTATTTTGTTCAATGTGTTACTGTTTTCCTTATCAAAATTCTTACTTCCCAGTGTTGGGGTTGGAATGGTAACCTGAGTCAACCCTCTTTGTATCTAGTATTTTATTTTCTTAAATTTTGTAAATTTTCATTTTCTTAAATTTTATTTTCTTAAAATTTGAAATGATATATATTTTTTACTTCATTTAATATTATTTTTTCTCTCTTCTCTTTCCTTCTTTTTTAAATTGAAGGATAACAAACTTGCAGAAAAATGCCCAAGTCCTAGGTGGAGAGGCCCATATAAACATCATCTTTATCCAGGGGTCATACATACCCTTTCTAACCTGCTACCTAAATTTCCTGCCCCACGAGGACCGGAAGCCTACCTTTCAACACTATTCCTCAGTTTCCCATGATGCTATGCCAAAGTTTAGTGGCATCAGGGCACCTACTAAGCTGTGTGACACAACAACCTGCTTAAACTCTTGCTGGCTTCAATTCTCATCTTTGAAAAACAGGAGGTTGAACTTTTAAGAATTTTTTTTTTCCATCTCAACATTTAACGATTCTTCTAAAGGACACTCTGTTTATCTAGGTTAGTATTATTTTTGTACAACATCTTCTGTGGTTTGTTAGTTCAGGTGGAGCTTCACTGAAGCCTGTTCTAAATGAAAGGTGTCCAGTTAACCCTCTACTCTACCCCAGAGACAAACACCCCTGTGACCTCACCAGCCACATAAACATGGTCCCAGAGGAGTAGATGCCAGAGGACTGATGGGCTGAGGAACAAAGCGAGCTCCCCTCTCCTCTGCTTGGTGCGTTGGGCAACATCTCATCACACAGAGATGCAAAATTCTCTGTAACCTGATTGTTTTAGATGCCTCACTCAGTTGTAGGAAGAATATGAACTGCCACTTAGCAATTAAAATACTGTCTGGGTAGCAACAGCGACTACTTCAATGCTAGGATTGAAATATCCTTTCTGCCTTAGTGATCTATCCAGAAGGAACCTGCAGGTCTAGGACTTCTGTCCTCAGAAACTGAGAGTGAGGAAGACCAGATTAGGATAACTTCCTCCAAAAGTCAACAGAGGAAGCAATGCCACCTTCCTCCACAGTCTTGCAACACGTGCTCGGCCATGGGTTGAGTTTTCTGTAGTTCTAAGGGTCCCCAAGCATGAGCGGTTTATTTAGATACTTTTATTTTACGATCTTTCTTGAATGATTCCTTCAAAGGGAAAGACTCAGTTTGACAGCCACCAAACAAATGAGTGAATCAGAACCTACTTTTCAATCGACACAGAAACCCAAGTACTCTGCCCCGATGTTAAGTGTACAAATTTTCAGCGCTCAAGGGACATATTACCCCAGTACTTCTGGTACCCGTCCTCACTCAGGACACAGGCCTTTACCTGGGACCCAACGTAATTTCTTCCCCAAGATACTCATGTGGTGAGGTAAGAACTCAAATTTCTTTTCCTTGAGAAATACTGGGTAGACATGCATGGCCCAAAGGAACAGTGAGAACGTAATTGCTCCCAATCAGGGTGCCTCCAAGCATATTTGCCATTTAGGGCCACGCTGCCCAGGATAGGGGCCCTGGTGAGTCACAGATTCACAATATGTGTTGTGCCACATCTTGATCCAACTTTAGGAAAAGTAGGAGGCACATTTCCTCCTCTGGACTGTTTTGGAAAGGGACTTTTAGCTCCTCCTGCAGGGGAAACCCATCTTCCACGGGAGCCCGGCATTGTCCCCTCTGCAGCCTTGTTAGTTGAGGAGAATGCTTTCTGCTTACTTTTGTCAAAGTTGCTTAAATACAATTACACTCCCAACCGGCATTTCCCCCAGCTCCTCCAATGTCAAACAAGAAACCCAACCCCCAAATCTAAACACCAGACAAGTAGCTTGAAAAATGAAAATAAATTTTCAAATCCAAAAGCCGTGTGCTTCTGTGATTGAAAATCTTTTTCTTAGCGAGTGGGAGTCGCTTTCATCATTGCTGGTCATATGTTTTTGTTTTTCCTTTCTGGTGGAGAAGTTTTCTAGGGTATTTTTCAAACTTTCCAGCTTAGCAAAGCGTTGGCTAAAATTGAAAAGAGAACTAGGCGTTGGGTTGGAGGCAGCATTAGGTTTGTTCTTGTGGGGGGGCAGGTTGCTGACACAGCGAAAATAAGACAAAACATTTGAAACTTCTGGCTTTGTACTTCTCAAATGCCTCTTTTAGAAATCGCTTAAGTCGTTATTAACATCCACCACCCACCTTCCCTTTTCGGTCCTGACATTGGGTAATAATAGATAATGTTGACATATGTTCCCTGCTGGTCCGAAATACTATACTTCTGTGAAAGGTAACATTTTCAAGCTATGACAAAATGTATTTTACTTGGACAGAGCATTAGTTATTGGACTAATCTCCGAATGTGGGCTGTGGGGTAAAAGTTTTAACATTTCAGTTGTGGGAGAAAGTTTGTTGGGAGAGTAAAAGCATCAGTATGGGGTGCGCTTAGCTTTCACCATTTCTAGAGGCATTGGCTTCGTGTCAAACTCTTATGTCCTTAGGAATGTGAAGGAAACATTCCCAGTATGTATGAAGAACAGCTGTCCATGGACACAGCAACTTTTAAAAATGATTATACCCAACTTTACTGCAGTATGGATTATGGAATCAAAAAATATTTTTCACTGTGTACCCAAGAATTCTGTTTTATGGGCCAGTTTTAAAGCTTTTAACTGCATGAGACATATGCCGCAGTTCTGTTGTTTGTTCTCCATGTGATGTATTCTGAAATATGTTGAGAGAGAGAGAGAGAGAGAGAGAAAGAGAATGAAATTCTTCTGATCAAATGTGGTCCTCAAACCACGTTTGAAACTAATTTAGGGGATGAATAAGGAAATGCCCCAGCTGGCTTCCATGCTACTGAAGTCTGAACAGCCTTTGCAAAACTGGAAAAATTGATTTTGTTTTGAAGGCTCACGCAGACTTCAGTGTTGTGAAAGTTGGACAGAGTTTTTATTGAATCTGGTCCTTTGTGTTTTATGACAGTCTGAATGGGTGTTAAGATTCCACGAATAAGTCTCTTGCCGTTTCTGAAATTCCTGATATAAACATGGGCTCCATCAATTTGTTCTCTGCACAAATGTCTCTCAGAATGTTAACAAACATGGTGCATCGATGGGTGGGCTGGCCTATGGGAGAGCAGTCTGCCTTCCTTGGAAGGGCATATGCATATTTTTCTTTTGTTTTTCAAAGCTGAGGGGAGGGGAGCACTGAGAACCAGGGACTGATAAGGGGGAGGTGAGGTGTTGGAGTAAAGAATGAGATTTGAAGATAAAGAAGAGTTAGCTCTGGGCTATTGGGGAAGTGTTGTTCCTGGCCTTCAACTGAAAATCTGTCCAAGACACTACATCAAGGGGATTGTGGGTTAGCCCTCAGGCAATGAATTAGTTATCTTGTTCAGTGCTTCAGGTGAGTCACTGGGAGGAACACAGGTAACACTATATTCTAAAAATTTAGCCTTGCTATGTTCTGCATCAGTTTGTGATTTTGAGTGTTCTTGAAATTCAAATATCAAATTGATAATATCCTAAAATTAAGTGGTTTTTTTTTTAAGCTAAATACTGTAATTTAAAGCAAGCAAGCAAAAAAATCTCAATTTTCATGACAAAAATTAGATCAAGACTGTTGAAGGAGAAAGCGATAGTATTTCAGGAAAAGTTAGGTTCCTCAATTAATGGTACTGAAAAATTGCAAATTGTATAATTACTGAAAACTTGTATATTATACTGGTACAATTGGAAATTCTCTAATGTACAACTATCATTGTAACTATCATTCTGAACCTAGTATTGGATTTTCATGGTGAAGCACAAGTGGGCTAAATTTTATTTTTCAGATATTTAATGTCCAAATTGGAGCTGTGATGGCTCCTTTTTTTGAATCAACAAGAATTTGTTACGTGGTTAACCTGCCAAACAGCATCCAGCTCTCTCCTTAGTTTATTCATAGTTGCTCTTCTAGGGTGGTTATCTGGTATATGGAGCCATTCCCTAGCTGTATTCTCCCCTACAAATGGTCCTTCATGGAGAGTTGGTAAAGAATCTGAGTAGCCATTTTGGTTGAATTTACATTCACGATGAAATCAACGAGCTAACAGGGATGCTTCAAGGGAGACTTTCATACTCTCTGTTATTGGCATTATACCGTTGGCCAGTTCCTTCATGTGCTTCTCTTTGTGGGCCAAATTCTGCCCTCTGTTTCTTACTTGAGATTCCCACTGAAGTAGTAATTACCAAGTGGAAGAACACTAAAATGTTCGGCCAAATTCTGTTCTAAGTTGCTATCATGTAACTCCCAATGAAGTTAATTATGATTTAGTAAGAACTAGTGCTGCAGCGTCTTAAGGGCTTTGGAACTCTGATCTGCCATCCAAGACACCAGGCCGACAGTCTGCCTTTAAATATCTCATTTTAAGAGGCAAATTGACTCCAGTGAAGGTAAGAAATGGCTATGCCAGTAACTACATATGTAATGGGGTTTAAAGAGTAGAATTTAACATCTTTGAGCTTCAAGAAGTTTCATCTTTTTGCAGTTTCCCTTTTTAGGGGAGAGTCTTTTTTTTTTTTTTTTTAATAGAAACTTTAATTCTATCTTGCATTAGAGTCCATTGGTATGAGTTACCTCCTGTCCCATTCTCTCAGCATCTCTTAGCTATAATGATATGTAATTTTTATTTCCATTAATTGTAAAACATTTGCTTAAGTCATCACTGCTTAGCTATTATTTCCTGGAGCTAAACCATTATCTTCCTTAAATACAGATGTTTATATTATGCATAATATAATTTCTGTCATAAGAATTCATTGTAACTTTTCAAAATACTTTGGCTCTCATTTAGCATATGTCTCAGTTTAGCCTTTTATTATTTTTTAATGGAAAAAAAGGGGCCTCATGACTTACTGAATTTGTAGGCTTTTGTCATTTTGCAAGTAGGGTAGAAGGGGCATGCCTTTGCCCTTGGGTTGGTGTGAGCAGAACACACTGCTTTGGGGACCATTTACTGGATAGTCTCAGGTTAAGATTCCTCTGAACATTGACATGTAGAGGTGTCCAGCTTCTGGGATCCTTTGGCTTGTATCAGAGACCCTGGTGGCCCAGAGCGTATGTATTAGAAAACAGGCAGGTCAGGGAAGATGGTGGATAGTGTCTAGTTATGTATCCTGTGGGAGCTAGAAGATGAGACTGGATTCATGTTAAAAAACCTTTCTAGGTTAGAGCCATGGAATAATCAGCTCATCCTTACAGTAAACTGGGCTTCACAAAGACTGATTTTAGTTGCCTTCAGAGTTGCCCAAGTTAAAAGCTGCCTTTCTATATATTGCTAACAAAGATACCAGGGCAAAAGGGGCATTGAGAATTCACTTTCAGAATTAGAAGCATAGAATATTAGCGTTAGAAGGAACTTCCTTCCTTGCTCCCTCTTTCTTCATTCTCTTTCTTCTTTCCTTCCATCCTCCCTTACAGCCAAATTTTCCTCCTGTATATAAGCATTGATTGAACTCCTAGTATTTGACAGGCACACTGACAACTGGGTATAAACAAGGAAAGCCGCAAATTCATGTTCAGTAGGAATTTGCATTCTAGTTGGGATGCGGTTCAAGAAAAAATAACAATTATAGGGGGTATCTTCCTAATGTGAATACTTAGTGAGGAGGGATGCTCAGTGTGTGCCATGGAAAAGATTATGTTGTATGTACTCTTTTGTAATTAAACATAAACATAATGTTTAACATTAAAATCAGTACAATGAAGACCAGCAACTTTTTGACTTTGTCTGCGATAACTATTTTATTGCTTTAAACAAATCAAAAGATTTCAGACTAATATTTTTTTTTCCTCAGCTTGTTGGTGCCCCTCCTATTTGGTGCCATTAGAACATGATGGGCCTATTGGGTCATCTAGCAATGGGCACTCTTGACCCACGTTGGATTTTTAAGGAAGACTTACAAGGGTAGGCAATTCTTGAGTTGAATCTTGAATAACTTGGAGTTATGTAGGTGATGGAATTGGTGAGGTGCTCTGGCTGGGCATAGGATAGAGGGCAA
Organism: Myotis daubentonii; assembly: GCF_963259705.1. Taxonomy (NCBI): domain Eukaryota; kingdom Metazoa; phylum Chordata; class Mammalia; order Chiroptera; family Vespertilionidae; genus Myotis; species Myotis daubentonii. Next base: position 69,039,715 of record NC_081846.1, on the reverse strand, counting down.
GATTTTGAGTGTGATGTGTGTTATGGGCAAGTAAATTCTCCATGAATACGCATGGAGAAAAAAAATGGTGCCCATGGTTTGGTGTGGGTGAGCAAAGAGTGGAGATTGGTGGACATTCGGACCTGTATGACATGTTGAAGAGTTTGGATGCCTTCTGAAAGAAATGAGAACACAGTGAAAAGTTCAGCAGAGAACAATAGCATTATGCTTTAGAATGAATGGCATCTACAGTGTTGGTTAAGATTGGTGGTGGGAGGCCAGGTGGAAGGCTATTGTTACACTCCTGGTAAATAATGGAAGAGCCTAAAAAGATATTTTGATGGTTGAATCACCAGGACATGAAAATTTAAATTCTGGGTATGAGAGTGACTAAACATCTCAGACTAACATTCATGTTTCTGGCTTTTTCTTTTCTTTTTTTTTTTTTTTGACTTGGTGGACAGTTATTTATTAATTAACAATTTAAAATTAGAGTTAGAAACCTATCCAGAAGGGAAAACACTATATTCCCTTTTCCATGCCTTGGACTTGATGTCCTTCTGAGACATTGAGAAGAGAGCTCTCCTTTGGTCTGGCCTAAGAGAAAGACTCCACACCCAGAGCCATGAAGCTGGGGCTGAAGGTTGTGAGGGCTTTGTCTGGGTCATGTTCAGTGATTGGGACTTTACTTTTGTTCTCCATTTCCTTGATTCATGTTTAATCCAATTTACTCAAGAGTTTACAAATCTCTATTAATACACGTGGTTTGTGTATTAGCTGGTATGACTCTCTATTGATTATGGAATATTCCTTTTCAGCCATGAACCAAGTCCTCTGCTCTCAGGGGTATACAAAGGAACCTGCTGTTCCCCATCACGTATGGTCTGGTAGGTGGCAGGACAGACGGGAGTGGGGTCCCTGTGGAAATTAAATCAGCTGCAAATGATTGCCTTCTATTCCAGGGTAGGTCCATCTCTGTGTACTGTCCACATGCTGTTTCTAGAGAAATACTTTATTGACAGAAGAATAGGAATGTGGGAACAGGCAAACAGACTCATTCTCAGATGAGGGCTGCTTAGCTGGGGTCCATGACCTCCCAGAGCCGTGGTAGGGAATGGTTAGGGACATGCTCCTTGGGATCAGCCCAGGTTGGAGTCTCAGCTCTCACACTCAGCAGCTGCTAAAAAAGTTCCCTGCAATTAAGTTTCTTTCTAAGTAAATAGGCATGATAATGTCTTCCTCATAAGGTTGTTGCTAGGACCAACGAGATAGAGTATCATACCGTACTTAACAAAGTGCCTGGTACTTGGCAGCATGCAATAAAACAAAACAACTGTATTAGTTGTATGGATGGGTTTCAGAGAATTTGTGAAGACTGGAAGTTGTATGCATTGTTTTGTGAGAATGTGTGGTAGTACTATTATTTTTGAGGTGGGAGAGAATATATGGCTGTCATTGGAATATCAAAGGAGCCATAACTTTAAAACAACAACAACAAAGATTTAAAAAAGCCCAAAAAAACAAAACCAAAGTCAAGATTAAAAAAGACTGTCCTTGACAAAATTGTTAAACAGTTACTTTAAAAAAAAAAAAAAGAATTGAGTTTTTAGGGCAGTTTTAGGTTTACAGCAAAATTGAGTGAAAGAACAGAGAGTTCCCATATACTCCTTGACCTCACACACTCAGCCTTCTCCACTATCAACATTCCACTAGAGTGACACATTTGTTACAACCAATGAACCTACATTGACACATCATTATCACCCCAAAACCATGGTTTGTCTTAGGGTTCACACTTGGCATTGTGCATTCTGAGTCTGGATAAATGTGCAATGACAAGTATCCGCCATGATAGTATCAAACAGAGTAGTTTCACTGCCCTAAAAATCCTATGTGCTCTGCCTACTTATCCTTCCCTCTCCCCTGACCCCTGACAACCACTGATCTTTTTACTGTCCCCATAGTTTTGCCTTTTCTGGACTGTCATATACTTGGAATCACACTGTGTGTAGATTTCCACATTGGCTTCTGTCACTTAGTGAAATTCATATAAGGCTCCTCCTTTCATGGCTTTTCTTTTTGGCTGTGAACAATACTCTGTTATCTGGATATACTATAGTTTATTCACCTGCTGAAGGATCTTTTATTTGACATATATGATATAAGATGCTACAAACATCCTTGTGCAGGTTTTTGTATGGACATAAGTTTTCAACTTATTGGATAAATGGCAAGGAGTGCAATAGCTAGAACAGCGCCCCCCCCGCCCCCCCCCCCCCCGCCCCGTTCTCTATAACAACACTTTCCAATCATCCTTTCCCCTGTAGACACTCCCGATAGCGTCCAACCTGTTCTGAAAAGTCTCTTCATCCTCTCATTCTTCCATCTTCTCCCACTCACCCAGGTGCCAGAGCCATGCCATTATCCATAGGGCCCATGGTCTCCACCAGCATTTAGTTTTCCTAAAAAGGATTTCACTCTGAATGCTTTTCCTCTTTTATTCTCTACCTAACTCACTTTTTTCCCTGGATCCTATGCTCTGTAGTTCCAGATCTTTGTTAGGGAACTGAGAAATAAATTCCTCCTAATGAGTTGCTGGCTGGTATTGTTATTGTACAAAGTATGATATTCACATTTTAATAGGTCAGAATTTTCAAGACTTTTTAAGGGGGAAGGTTGGCCTGGAGATTTAGGCCACCTGGCCTATCAGTAGTGGAGATATTTTTGGGTCTGGAGGCCTGCATGGACTTCTGAGATCCACACTCTGATGGATTGTTTCCTCTGTCTTTAATAAGAAGCACACCTGTGGATTTTCATCCTCCTGCAGCCACTAAGACTTCGTTCAGCCTCAGGAAAGCAACACATTGACTTTATCTCAGTCATTCTTTCAGCAAAATGGGAATGGCTTTAGACTGGCTGCTTAAAAATTGTTTACTTGTTGATTCTTTTATTTTCTCTCTTGTTTAAGGCCAGGAAGATAGAAAGTGCTAAGTGTTCTGATTTTAAGTATGAGATTTAAAGTACTGCTGAAACTGGTTTGGCTCCGTGGATAGAGCGTCGGCCTGGGGACTGAAAGGTCCCAGGTTCGATTCCGGTCAGGGGCATGTACCTGGGTTGCGGGCACATCCCCCGTGGGAGATGTGCAGGAGGCAGCTGATTGATGTTTCTCTCTCATTGATGTTTCTAACTCTCTATCTCTCTCCCTTCCTCTCTGTAAAAATTCATTAAAATATATATATTTTTTAAAAAGTACAAAATATCTCTCTATAAGGATAGATCAGATTTTTGAAGAAATCCCTTCAGGGAAGTTAAACTTCCATTTTTAAGGTGAAGGTAATATTTATCTTGCCCCATAATGTTTTTTGTTGTTGTTGTTTTTTTTGTAAAATCTACCTTAAAATAACACAAATGGGCAAATGTTTCTTCCTTACGAACTCTTTAAAGGGAGTGAAAACAGTTGTAACATTACTTTCTGTGTGGCATGTGAAAAGAAAATCCTGGAAACACATGTTTATTTTTTTCAATTCCTGACCACTGTGTTTGGAGAAACTGCCAAGTGTGACTTAAAATGTACAAATACAGTAACTTGCTCTGAATTTTGGGCCCATAGTGTCTTGGGCTGTTTTCTGTAGAAAAGAAATTGTTATGTTAACTTGGCTTCTTCTGATCACTTTGTTTCCCTGAAATCAGTTGCATGCAGATTAACAGGACGGATTCCAATGAATGAATGCACTGAACGTAACTGACAATCCTTAATATACAAATACTGAACATGGGATGTTATCAATTCTCCTAAGAAGGACTCTTTATGCTTTTATAGGAGCGCCTAAGAACAGACTTTAAAAAAGGACATTGAAAACTTGCCAAACTTTCTTTGTATTTTGAAAGCCCACATCAAGAAAGGGTAGTAAATAGTCATTGAATATAGGAAAAAGGAAACTATTAGCATTGTTTTCTTTTAAAGATAAAAGGCCAGTCCCAAGGAAAAGCTTCATAATCTTTGAAATATGAATATGTTGTTTAATCAGTTTGAAACAAACGTCAACTTAAAATTTATGTGTCTGTATAAATAGACAAAATATCTCATTACCTGCTAATTAAAAAAAAGGGTAACTAACTGTTTATTGAGGCCATATTTCAGGATAACCATTTTCTACATTACAATCATTTGGCAAGTTGCAGTCAGAGTGAGATAGACATTAGTTTTGAATTTTCAAAGCTAAAAAATATATATATTTTTATATTCGTAGCTCTGAAAAAAATATGTAGTCTACATATACCTAATTGAATGTTTTTCTTTTTCAAAATACCAGAGCCAACCTTCAAACTTTTCCTTCTCAGCTCCTCATTTTTATCTCATAGAAACTGGCCTGTTAAATATTAACATTAAAAAAATTCATTTGATTTGCCAACAAACATCACTACTGCAAAAGTTTAAAAAGATACATTCTGCAAAACTTTTATTCAGAAACTAAAAGCAGAGATTTAATAAAGTATTTTCAGCAGCTTCTTACTTATACAATTTCAAAAACTTCTTCATGAATTTTTACCCATTTAAGTCAACAGGATTTTCTTTCTTGTTTTTCTTGTGGTATAATTGACATACGATATTATATTAGTTTCAGGTGTACAATATAGTGATCTGGCATTTATATACATTGTGAAATGTTGACTTCAATAAGTTTAATTACCAAGGAGATTTATGTAATACGTTAAACCAGTGGTCAGCAAACTGCGGCTCGCGAGCCACATGCAGCTCTTTGGCCCCTTGAGTGTGGCTCTTCCACAAAATACCACGTGCGGGTGCGCACGTGCAGTGGGATTGAAACTTCGTGGCCCATGCGCAGAAGTTGGTATTTTGTGGAAGAGCCATACTCAAGGGGCCAAAGAGCCACATATAGCTCGCGAGCTGCAGTTTGCCGACCACTGCTTTAAACAATAAAGAGTTAAAAAAAATAAGTTGAATTAAAAAAAAATAAGTTTAATTACCATCTGTCCCTTTCCAAAGTTAGTACAACATTATTGATTATACTACCCATGCTGGGCATTACATACCCATGACTTATTTATTTTGTAACTGTTTGTACTTAATCCCCTTCACATTTTTCACTCCCTAAACCCCCCTCACTCTAGCAACCACTACTAATCTGTTCTCTATATCTATGAGTCTGGATTTTGTTTTGTTCTTTTTATAGATTCCAAATATAGGTAAAATCATGTGATATTTGTCCTCCTCTGCCTACTTATTTCACTTTGCATAATGCCCTCAAGGTCCATTCATGTTGTCCCAAATGGCAAGATTTCATTCTTTTTATAAAGCTGAATAGTATTTTATTGTGTGTGTGTGTGTGTGTGTGCGTGTGTGTCATATTTTCTTTATCTATTCTCCCATCCATGGATACTTAGATTGTTTCTGTGTCTTGACTATTATAAATAATGCTGCAATGAGTATATAGATGCATATGTTTTTTCCAATTAGTGTTTTCTCCCCCCTCCACCCCCCAGATAGATACCTAGTAGTGAAATTGCTAGTTGAGATGGTAGCTCTATTGTTAAATTCTTGAGGAACTGTTTTCTATAGTGACTGCGCCAATTTACATTTCCACCAACAGTGCACCAAGGTACTCTTCTCTCCACATCCTCGCCAATACTTGTTATTTCTTGTGTTTTTGATAATAGCCATTCTTATAAGTGTGAGGTGATACCTCATAGTCCTTTGGAATTACATTCCCTCATGATTAGTGATGTTGGGCAGCTTTTCATGTGCCTGTTGGCCATCTGTGTGTCTTCTTTGGCAAAATGTCTATTTAGCTCCTCAGTCCATTTTTTAAATCAAATTGTTTGTTTTACTACTGCACATTTTTGATCAGCACTAGAATATAAACATATTTGTAAAATCTTCTGCGATCCATCAATGGCACAATATGCTGAATTTCTAAAACCTGAGGTGCTGCTGATATATGAGTTTTCTCTTTGTAACAAGAACAAACTTAAAAAAAAATTCTATATAGTTTACAAAGATCTCTGATGTGTATCATCTCATTTAATTTTAACCATAGCCCAAATAGCAGGTGTTATTACTCCCTTTTTTATAGATGAAGAAAGAAGATAGAGAAATTAAGAGTGGAGGTAGAGATTTATACCCCCGCCCCAATTCCTGCTGTCCTTAAGAAGCAACAAATAAACAAGCAAACCAGCTCATATTTTAAAATCATCACTTGTGTCTTCTCTTGGAAAAATTCAGAATGAGGTTGTCTGTCTCTTCATATTATTGGCACCTAATAGTAGAAGGAAGAGGGTTTTGCCTACTTGCTAACCTAAGTCCTATAACACGTATCCTTGGTTGGGTTAATAGTTTAAGTTTTATTCACATGTGTTATTGAACTTTTTAAATGCGTGCAGATCACCTAGGTATTTTCTGGAAACACTGGTTCCAATTCAGGAAGCCTAGAGTGGGGCTTGCGTCTGCATTTCTAAGAAGCTCCCAGGTGCTGGTGCTGCTGGTCCGAGGATCGCACTTTGGGTAGTGAGTTCCAGATGTGTCTTGTCTCCTTTTCCTCCGGCTGCTCCCTGCAGGTAAACTGTTTTCCCCTTTTGTGCTGCATGGGAAAGGTCTTTGACTTCCCAGCCTTCTGCCTGCCGTAAGTGGATAGTTTAATTCAGGGCTGGTGGTAGCGGAGGTGTGGGGTTGCCACTTTGCCTTGGATAGCAGCAGCAGCAGTTTCCATGCACTTTACCAGGAATAAAGGAAAAGTGTTAGAGCTCCTTTTTCCCTCCTATCCTGTTTTCCACTTGGTCCATAACTGGGAGGGAAAAGAGTTTGGGTTATCATGTTCCGACTAGTGGTACATTTTCAGGAATCTGTTTTTGCATCCTTGGGATTTCATATTACAGAGGAGACAAGCAAATAGTAAAAAAAGAAATAAAGTCCATGGTATGTGATGTGAGTGTTTGATTTTTTGATTCAGTGATCAGGGAGAGTCTCACTGAACAAGGGACTGCTGAAGATTAAGATGTTAAGATTGTCAAAGAGACTAGTTTAGTGACTGATGAAAGGTAGGTGTTGCAAAAGGGTCCCTCCCGTTCCCTCTGTACACCTGAAGGCATGGCCTATATTTGTCTATTGTGTTCAGGGCAGGGATGAGTGTTTCCCTGTGGATAGGAGCCCATGTGTGCCGTGTCTCCTAAGTTATATCAGGAAGTCCAGTGCAGTTGGAAAATCTTCAGTTGGGACTTTACCAGGTTGCCTGGCATTTTAGCTCCTCTATGACATGGGGGCTTCCCATGAGTCTGTCATAAGTGACTGATGACTATCCTCACTTATTCCACCAAATAAGTAAAGGGAAAATGCATGAAGGTATGCTGTTAAGTCAGGAAATGTCTTCTAGTTTCTTTGTTGATGGACATTCTCCTGGGATCCTTAGGTGCTCTAAGATGAGAGAATTAGTTCTACTGATTCATGGATGACTAATTTGCTAGAGAGCATTGCACAGTGCCTGGCACGTGGAATAATTAGTTTCTGAATAAATAAGAGAGTAGATGATTGAATGCTAAATAGGCATCATCTAATGAGTGAGGCATGTAAGCTTCCTCTCTGATTCTGGGCGGGTCCAGCTGAGGACACTGTGTTAGAAAACATGGTGGTGCTGGTGCTGGAAATATGTTTCTGGTTTAAATGAGTGACATGCAGTTACTGTTATGCTCATCACTTGTGAGTATTGGTTTATCAGTATGTATAACCCGGTCTTAAGTGCAGACTCTGCTCTAGTTTCTGTAGGCTGACAGTAAATTAAGCTTGTCACACTTACATGGGAGTTTCACAGAAGTCATCAACTAGTCACCAAGGAACTTTATTCTGAAAACCACTGTATTAGCTATTTGTTTTAGGATTTACTCTTAGCTATTTGAATATGTCTTTCACTTTGTTTTCATTAAAAATGTATTACACTTCTTTCTAGGTCAACATTAAAATAATCTGCAACTAACTGAGCTCCTTTGCCACTCAGATACACAATGTTTTCCAATGGAAGTGCTCTGAATTCTGAATTTGTTGTTCTAGATTTGAGATGGTCAACTAAAAGTCTGTCGACGCCCTCTTTCCTTTCTTCATATGTACACCGGGCACAGTGTTTTATTCCTACAGAGGAGGCTTTGGCCATCAATTAGGTGCTTGTTGCAAAGGGCTTTGATAGCTTGGAAGAATGACCTTTTATAAAAACAGGATACATTGTATTTATCCTTAGAGTATTTTCTTGATTCTAATTATAACTCATTTTTTTTTCAACTATAGAAGGAGAACGGAAAAGGGAAAATGTGAGTACAGAAAGTGGCACTGATTTCCATCAGAAAAAAGATTCTACAAAGCTCTGGAGGAAAGTCATGCCACAGCTTAGTCTGGTCCTGGGTGGGTCTGGTGTTAAATTTAAATACCGCCTTGAAGTAAGACAGTAGGGACTCCTTCTGAGTGCCTACTTCTGACCAAAAGAGAAAAAAAAAGGTGGTATGTGTTATTTTCTATTTGTAAACTTAAAAATTCATATGTTGTCAAATTACAGGAGGCATTGTAGACCTAATACTTTAACCTCATTCTTTCATAGATGAGGAAAAGTGGATTTAAAAAGTTTTTATAACTTGCCCCAAGCTATGTAAATTTTTCTCCTGATCTCAATTCAATGGTCTTTAGTTTGCATATGGGTGGGTAGTAGGATACTACATGCATCATTTTCAAAAGACCTGGTAATACTGAGATAAATCTTAATAAACCAAGCTGAGACTGGGCTACATTTCACTGTGGCACATGAACATGACTTGTTTGATCTAAGCTTCTTCAAGTGTATTTCTGGCTGTGTTATTTGTGCTCAGGGTCTTAGAATTCTTGAGTATCAGAAATGGACGCTGGCTAACTTAAATACAAATAAAAATACATTAATAAATACAGTAAGGGTGTTATTGGAAAGATGTGCTGTAGCCCACAGACAAAAAGAAGAGGCTGAACAGTTGGGGCTCAGTAGACTCCAGACTAGCACAGCTGCAGTGATTCAAGTGGCAGATCCTAATGGATGGACAGAACAGCTCCATCTCTCCCCTTACATCTTATCAACCCAGGACATTTTCATATGTCAGGGTCAGATGGTCTGACTAATCTAGCTTGGGTAATGTGCCTACACCTTGGCAAGGCTTGAGGTCGGTGGGTAGGGAGTGATTGTAACATTTTGATGGACAGATTGCCAAGATTGGATGCGTAGGGAAGGGATAATTCCACAAATGGGAAACTTTTTAAAGCCATTGTTACCAAAAGAGGGAGATGTACATTCAGAGAAACAAAAACATACATGTGCCCTAGAATCCATTTTATTACCATAGATAGCAAAGAATACCAGGTGTATACATTTTTACTTTGTAAAATAACCTCTAAAATGTTCAGATGTTGGCATTTAGTTGTAGTTGATACTTTCACTTGTTTATTTCTCTAGTTCCATTATAGTTATATTCTCATATCCCATGTAAGTCAACTAGAGCAAATACTATGACTATAATAAGGATTTTGTTCATTTTGGTTATAAGTATTCATTCACTTTGTCAATTCATTTATTCAACATATATATTTATTTATTTTATTAAATTTATTGGGTTGACATTGGTTAATGGGGTCATATAGGTTTCAAGTGTACATTCCTATGATATAATATCTGTATATTGTGTTGTGTGCCCACCTTCCAAGGTCAAATAATCATCCATCACCATATATTTGGCAACTTTACCCTTTACTACCCCCTAACCCCCTCCCTCTGGTTACCCCCATACTGTTGTCTATGTGTATGAGTTTCAGTTTTATATACCACATATGAATTGAAATCATGGTTCTGAGCTTTTTCTGACTGGCTTATTTCGCTTAGCATAATATTCTCAAGGTCCATCTATGTTGTTGCAAATGGCAGTATATTTATAATAGGCTTTGGAAATATGGGATTCAATTTGTGACACTGAATCAGCAGGAGGAAGAAACAGAGATGTTCTTTTTATTAAAATACATTACATAGCAGACTGAATGAGTGGCTTTTATGCAGGACTCCAGCGGGGCTGGACATTCCCAGTGGCCTTTGTCAGGTGGTGGGTAGGGAGCCAACTGGCTGGGCTTCAGTTCCTTTGTGCCTCCACCTTTCCCCACCTCTCACCCAGCCCTCTCCGTTTACTTCAACGAGAAGAGTGTGATGTTGTTTGTTGGGTATCTGAGCAAGATTTCTCTTTATAATAAAAAGTGAAAACTACTAGACTAAACAGTATGTGTTACCATATTGACTGCTAGCATACTTAATGGATTTATTAAACAAGTGTCTTTCTACTCCTAACCCCAAATAATAGGGAATATTATCTAGGCATAGAGAGCTCATCTTCTTAACTAAAACCACAAAAACATTTTGAATTTACTGGAATTAACAAATAAGTAGAGAATGCTCACAGAGGATGAGGCTCTATAATACACCCTGTGGGGGAATAACAAGACAGATAAAAGAAAGCTCCTTAGCTTAACTTACTTGGAAAGACAAAGCAAATGCATAAAATTATAAAATCAACAGAAGAACTTATTTCTGTAGGCAACACCTGACAATCATAAACTGGATCACTTCCTCTCCGTCTCTAGAGGGAGTTACAAGAGACAGAGTTTATATGTGATCAGCCCAGGCAGAGTGGGCCTTCGCTACCATGTCATATTCTTAGTTCTACGAGTTTAAGGATTTAAAATATATATCAGAAAGTTCTTTTTTAGCTATGGATTATTTATGCATCTCCAAATTATCCAAATTTCTAAGTGCTCTATGGATTTGGGGTCAGATATAAAAATAATACTTAATCTCATATTCTATCTCTTCATTTAATCTGATGTTGCTGGTTCTGAAATGAAAAGCAAAGTCACATAATTTTATTTTTGTATATGGAGGGTGAAATGTTTTTTATTTGGATTATTAAAGAGGAACAATTAACGTTCCATTAATAAAAATAAAAAACTGCACAGAAAGTTGGGGTGTTTTGTAACTACAGACTTTACTTTGAATTGGGCCTCTGTCCCTGCTTGCTGGGGGAAGTCTGACTCCATGGTTTTCCATTATGTTTGTGTTTGAAGGCTTGGTTCTGTTCTTCCTTCATTTAAAACATTCCTAAAGCCATTTTCCAGTGAAACTCCACCCCGTGAGTTGACTCACATCAGAAGAATTCCAGAAATAAGAACAATCATGCCCTTTCTGTCATTGATGTAATGGCGTTTTTCTGCATACTTAAATAGTCATGAGCAATATTTTGGCAGGCAGCTGAAGTAACCCTACATATTTGATTGCATTACTGACTACTACCTTCCAAGGGTAGCTCAGGGGAAGGGACATTCTTTATTTTTTAACTTGAGGACATTATCTGTTAATTAAAAAACATGATGCTTTTTTTTTTTAAAGTATACCTGAGAAATACAGCCTGTATTTAATTCATTAAGTTTTAAACATGCGGATTCCTTAAAACAAATCGTGGTAACTCCTGGGCTTGTCCTTTTAAAATAATTTTAAATTGTGGGATCATTAGAATGTTTACCAACTAAAATTACAAAATCTTAAAAGAATTTAGTTTTTAATTCTAGACCTTACATTTATGGGATGTTTTTCTAGAAATTATTCCTTCCTAAAAGTTGAGATAAAACTTTTAATTGTGTTTTCTTTGTTTCACATTAAATACAAATTATAAAATAGTCCCTCTCTTTATTTTGCATATTTTGGTTCTCTCTAGGAACTTTTCTTGATCTAGCATTTCTTCTAGGTAATGTGAAACTGTGACTCTCTGAGGTTATAAGGGCTCCGTGTGTTCAATGCAGTTTGCTCAGTTCCCCTCCTCAGGTAAAAACTGTCTTTCTCTTGATCTGCCAGTTTGATAAGCTTCACACTTGGTTAGAGCGGAGGTGAGTTTGAGCAAAAGCAGACTGTTTTGGTTAATCAGTGTATCCTGTTCTACCTGGACATCTGGGAGATTTGCCAAGAGAGTCCCCAACATCTCATTCAGAGGCAGACTCAATGAAACTGTCAGCTTTTTAAAAGGCCAGTTTGACTTTTCCATGGTTCTAATATTTTCTTTATTTATTAGGAAATTAACTCCAGTCTTCTAGCTTGAAATTTTGTGCTAGTTTTATTTTCAAAAAACATCTTTTCTGAAAGGATTTTTTCCATGAAAAAGAGTTTATATTATAATTTTGGTTTAATTACGATTGGTTAAAACTGTAAATATACTCAGTTTTGTTAGTATTCTATATATTTTGTCAGCAATAAGAAGTTAAAGTACTTACCTTAGATAAAGGAGTAAATATCTGACCAAGAGTTAAAAGATAGTAATTATCTGAATAGTAATTGCCCTCAGTAATGGTAAACTACCTAAAAATGATTTACTGTCTCCACCAAAATTAAATTATAAGCTAACTCATGGTAGGTCATGGTCAACTCTTTCTGTGGACTAAAGCGTTTCAAAGCAGAAGGTCAGGAGGCAGAACAATCTGGATCAAATCTGCCATTGCCCCTGACTGGCCATGTGATACTGAAATAGTTATTTCATTTAAAAAAAATCTATTTTCCTCATCTATAACATATTAGACTGATACCTACTTCATAGAGGAATGAAAGTATTTAGCACAGTACTTGACTCAAATCAGAGTTCATTAAATGCCAGCTCTTACTGTGACCATATTAATTTTATTTTATATCATCATCAAAATGTATTTAACTGTTTAAAATTCTTTTGTCACAAAAGTGTTTTGTTTATCAACATCACTAAAGAACATGGTGGCTAAAACAACTGAATATTTTGGTATATTAGGAATTAACCATAACATGATTTCTAGTTCTACAATCAGAATTTGTAGACATGTCTGAATGTTCATACCCCTTTCCCCCCAAAAAAAGTTCATGTTGAAATCCTTATGCTCAATATGATGGCATTAGGAGGTGGGGCCTTTGGGAGCTGAATAAGTTATGAGTGAAGCCCGCAAGAATGGGATTAGTGCCTTCAAATAAAAGGTCTCACGAGCTCCCTAACTTCTGCCTTTGAGGACACAATGAGAAGTTTGCGACTGAGAAGAGGACCCCCACCTGACCATCCCAGCACCTTGTTCTCCAACTTTTAACTTCCAGAAATGTGAGGAATAAATTTCTGTTCTTCATAAGCTATGTAGTCTATGGTATTTTGTTATATCGGCACACATGGACTAAGACAGAAGAAATCCCTATAACGTATTTGAAATTTTTATTCCACTTTTTTCTATGAATGTATTATATGCTTATTGCTTGAAAAGTGAACCTTAGCTTTTAGTTTCCAGAGTTGTGTTGTGAGAAGTGTCTTTAGACTTCTCAGTGATTAAATAATATCCTATCTAATAAAAGAGAAACATGGTAATTGGCGTACGACCGATACCCTTTTCATTGGCTAATCAGCGAGATATGCAAATTAACTGTCAGCCAAGATGGCGCCGGCAGCCAGGCAGCTTGAAACTAACATGAGGCTTGTGTGCCTCAGTGACGGAGGAAACCAACGTTCCCCGCCTGCCGCTGCCTCTGAGCTGGCAGTTTAAGAAACATTGTAACAAATATGCCCAACTTCAGCTAGCAGATTCGCAACATTGTAAGCAAAGGCCAGAAACCTACTTTCAGCACCGGAGGGAGGCCTAAGAGCTGGAGCCAAGCCTCAAGCTAAAGCTGGCCCAGAATTAAAAAAAAAAAAGGAAAAAAGGAGCGGTTGGGAGCTTCAGTCACCCCCAGCCTGAAAACAGCCCTCAGCCCCTCACCCAGACTGGCCAGGCACCCCAGTGGGGACCCCCACCCTGATCCAGGACACCCTTCAGGGCAAACCAGCTGGCCCCACCCATGCACCAGGCCTCTATCCTATATAGTAAAAGGGTAATATGCCTCCCAGCACCGGGATCAGCGTGACAGGGGGCAGCGCCCAAACCCCCTGATCGCCCTGCGGCTCTGTGGGTGACAGGGGGCGGGGCCACAACCTCCCTATCCACCCTGCTCTGTGCCTGATAGGGGGGAGCTCCCCCCCCCCCACGGGCCCTGCTCTGTGTGTGACGGGGTAGAGCCATAACCTCCCCATCAGCCCTGCCCTGAGTGTGAGAGTGGCAGCGCCCCAACCCCCTGATCCGCCCTGCTCTGTGGGTGATAGAGGGCAGCGCCCCAACCCCCTGATGGGCCCTGCTCTGTGTGTGACAGGGGGTTGCTCCACAACCTCCCCATCGACCCTGCCTTGAGTGTGACAGGGGGCGGCGCCCCAACTCCCCAATCAGCCCTGCTCTGAGCCCGACCAGGGGCTGCACCTAGGGATTGGGCCTGCCCTCTGCCCCCCGGGAGCAGGCCTAAGCCAGCAGGCCGTTATCTCCGGAGGGGTCCCAGACTGCGAGAGGGCACAGGCCAGGCTGAGGGACCCCCCCTCCCCCCCGAGTGCACAAATTTTTGTGCACCGGGCCTCTAGTTCTATTATACAGAGTAATAAGAATGTAACACTTAAACATTCCCCTATTGTTGAATACGTAGGTTGCTTGAAATTTTTATTCATTAGAACAGTTCCATGACATCCGTCTACATGCATATTTAAAAATATAATAGATACATTCAAATATATAAATATTTTAAAAGAATTTTGCATACAGTTAGCCCTTGAACAGCAGGGATTTGAACTGCGTGGGTCAACTTATCTGTGAATTTTTTTCAATAAGTACAGAGTTAGCCCTCGGTATCCCTAGGTTTTGCTTCTGAAAATTTTACCAACTGCAGATTGAAAACAGTCATTTCCATTGGCAATTGGGAATCCCCATCTAAGGGTGGCTGACTCAAGTTATTCATGGATTTTTGACTGAAGGGGGGGTTGGTTGCCCTTATTGAATTGTTAAGGGTAAACCACATTCTAAATGCTTTCCCGAAAATTTATAGCAATTTACCTGCCCATCAGTCTTGCTTCACAGATTTGTGAACCCCAAACCAAGACTATCTTTTCCATTTTGACCTGTTTCTCCTACATAATAAATGGGCAATTTCTTGCTAATTTTCCCTGTAGTTAACACACGTACAAAATCTGTCCCAGCTTATTATGACGGGTAACTGCATATCTTGAATCACAATAAAGTTTCAATAGTTGTAATTAATTTCTGAAGCATTGTTAAGCTGCAACAGAAAATGAAAGGGATTAAACAATTATATTATTGGATATAAGAACTATATGGATTTAAATATGACTAATAATTACAAAGAACAGAAAAACCAGGCAAAAATTATTTGTATTTTATAACCTCATTTTAAATGAAAACCAACTACAATGAGTGGCTGGATCATGATTTATCCAAATATTTGGTCCTTCATGTGAGTATATCTTCTTTGTATCATTATTCACAATTATCTTTTCAGCCAAAGTAGGTGTCGGGGCATTAGGTTTAATGTGCTAGGATTCTTTCTTTTTCTCTCTCTTTCTTTCTTTCTTTCTTTCTTTCTTTCTTTCTTTCTTTCTTTCTTTCTTTCTTTCTTTCTTTCTTTCTTTCTTTCTTTCTTTCTTTCTTTCCTTCTTTCAATATTTATTGAGGACCAACTGGGTATTGGGCCCTATTTTAAGTACATCAGTGAGCCAAAGAATTGAAAACTCTTGCTCTCTCAGAACTTGATTTCAATGGGGGAAGACAATAATAACCCAATAAATGCATTTGATAATACATTTGGAATTAATTAGTACAACAGAGTGAAATAAGGCAGGGAAGGGGATAGCTGGAGTAGGAGTAAAGGCTAACATTTAAAAACGGGTAGTCAGGTAAGACCTCCCTGACCAGATAACTTTGAGCCAAAGTTGAAGAAATGAGTCCTGTAGATGACCAGGGGATAAGAACCCCTGGGGTACAGGCATGCCTGGTCCAGGTGGAGACTGGTTCCATAGAATTCTTTGTGAAGAGGATCCAAGAAATCTGAAAGATGACATATCCTAAGGGCAGAAATCTGCATGCATGACTAGTTTGACCCAGGAGCTACTGAAGATGTTGAGGAGAAGAAAGATCCCACATGGTGGTTCCCATTTAAATCTGGTTCTGGATATGGCTAGAAATGTCTGTTGCCCAAGCAACACTGAGTTGGCATTAAGTATATCACAATAGGGGAAGACCCATCTCCCTTTCTCTATAGACATCAGAACAGAAAAAACTGTGTCAGGAGAGTTGGAAATGCTAAATTGTCAGGGTGGCAAGGATCATAAGTTAGAGACAAAACAAGGCAGAGCATGGTAGACATGAAAGGAGACACTTCTTTGGAAGTCCCAGAAATAGGTGTGAGGGCTCTATAGGAGGTTGAGCTCTGTCAGAGGAATTTATGTATGATATTTATTTTAACATAATTTGTCCACACAGGCAAATATGTAAAGTATTGGATAATTTCTTTTAAAAATATGTTTTTTATTGATTTTAGGGAGGAAGGGAAAGGTAGAGAGAGAGATAGAAATATCAATGATGAGAGAATCATTGATTGGCTGCCTCCTGCATGCGTCCCAATGGGAATCAAAACCCGGACATGTGCCCTGACTGGGAGTCAAACCCTGACTTCCTGGTTCATGAGTTGACTCTCAAGACTGAGCCATATCAGTAGGGCAAGCACTGGATAATTTCTTAGAATTTTTTTCCCAGTATTGAACCAAAATGATCTAACAGAAATATTTTTACATTATTGTTTTCCGTCTTTAGCCAAATGACTTTGAAGACCAGCTCATCAAGCTGGCAACAGGCAGGAGCAGCAGTAAAGGCCAGTACAAATCTCTGTAGCAGGAAAGTGTAACTAACACCAGAAATCTGTAATTTAACAAACACACCTAGATTAATTGAATGTGAGTGACCACAACTCTTACAAACTCTTACTTTTACCTGGTTATTTCAAGGTCAGGTCAGCAAGAAAGACTCCAATCAGAGACTAAGGAGTTTATTCTTCACAACTCAGCAAGCAGCATGAGCAGCAGAATATTTGGTATCCTAAGCCCTGCATTCTTACGGAGCTAGAACAGGTGATACTACCCGTATATGCACATGCAGTTGAGTTATAGGGTAGAAATCCTGCACTTAGAAAGTCTGAAAGCTTGATGGTTCATGGCCTGAGAGGGAAACCCTATCTTCCATAATTGTTCAAATATCCTTGCACAGCCCTGGCCAGGTAGCTCAGTTGGTTGGAGCATCATCCCCTGCACCAGAAGGTTGTGGGTTTGATCCCAGGTCAGGGAACATACCTGAGTTTCTGGGTTTCAGGTTTGATCCTGGTCAGGGTATGTATGAGAGGTGGCTAATTGAAGTTTCTCTCTCTCTCTCTCCCCCTCTCTCTCTCTCAAATCAATTAACAAATATCCACAGATGAGGATTAAAAATATATCCTTGCACAGATAGTCTGGAACAAAGGAAGTCAGTGCTTCTGCTTGTAAGATATGCAGAATATGAAAGACCTGTGGAGAATTGTCTCCTAATAACATTCACAACTGGTTTTAAGGAAATAAGCCAAAAAATGAACAACAAACCTAAAATGTCTATTTTTGAGCCATATCTGGAAGGAACTCTGCCACAAGGAATCCATTCTCAAGTTTCTATGACCTTAGGACTGTTAACCACATCATCTGTGGGCAGTGTGGCCTTTTCTCTCGTACAACTGAAGGGCATCCCTGTGTATGTGTGTCTCCAGCGTTCCTCAGCCACCGTGACTGTAGGGAAATAACCTGTAAAGAGTCCCTCACTCACTATTTTCTTTCATATATTCTGTCTCATGCTCTGCAGGATCAATGGTGTTGGGTCCTAAATGGGTAGATCTAGCTGTCTGGTTAGCTAGGGTCCTGGGGTAGAGTCTGAGATGGAAAAGGGATTGCTGGAAAGGAAGTCTGACACAATGGCCAAATCATAAACCATAACTCCATTAAGTCCTCTTTTCATATTGAATAGGCAATGAAATTGTATTACCTGTCTCTACAATGGAAAGAAAAATCAATATGTACTGTTCCTTCATGTAATGAATGTCCTTCTATATCCACCCTGCTGTCACTACTCCCAACAGTTACATTAGCATGATAAGAACATTGCAAAGTGTGGGATGGGCCTGTGTCCTTAGAAGGTGATTTCTCATATCAGTCAGTGAATATAGTTTTTAAACCAGCATTTGTCATTATGGCTTAAAAAAGTGCATAATCAGGTTAGAGTAAAGCAACATTACATTATTGAAGAAATATTTTTTCTACCATGTCCTAGGATGTCTGGGAATTTCAGCCAAGTGTGTATTATGTAACAGAAAAAGTGCTAGACCTGGAATTCACTTTAGCTCCACGCAAATTAGTTATGTGGTCTTGATTAAGCCACTTGACATCTCTTATTCTCAGAGGTTGATATTTCAAATGGAGAAAATAACCTTTGTTTTGTCCTCAGGTTCGTGATGATTATTAAAAGTAACGATGTACTATATACATATGAAAGTGGCTGGGTCTGATATAATTGTAAAATAGTATTGCAATTATGGTAATATTTAAAGTAGAATCTTTGCATAATATTGACATTGAGGAACAGAATTAATATTTCCTTGGCTTCAGCTTTTTGCACCTTAAGGAGAATAATATGATTGCTAAAAGACAAAAATCCATGTATCAATGCATGACATTATAGAATATGTTAGGGAAATTCAAGTAACAACTTTCCAACATTGTTCTCACTTTTCACTAACATGTTTTTCTTAGTTGCACATCCCTAAATATAGCCAAGTGATAGCCATGCAGTTTATTCAAATTTCCTGGAGTGTCCTCTATACTCTCTTTATCTCTACCTTCTGTGATAAATATCACCCTCAATTTAGGACTGTAAGCATACTAATATTTTCACACTTTGACAACTGAGGAATTAAATAGGAATCAACAGATATACTTGGGGTGGGTAGTAGGAAACAAAACTTTGTCTCTACATGTGACTATGTAAACTGACTTACAAAGCAACCTATGAGATCTGCTTTTGTTTTAAATTTGAAAATAAAACATGGATCCACAGTGATTCATGGATTTTAGCCATGAATTGGGAAACAATTTCCACAAATACTGACTTTTAAAAATACTAATTCATTCACCACTAACTTATGTAAGCTCTCATCTTGAAACTAGTGATGGCTGACACAGAATATTTCTAGGATCAAAACTGAAAGCAGGTAGATGCCATGGCTGTGTAGCTAAGAATATCAAATCTGCCTGAATTGAATAATGTTGAGGTCGCTGAGATTTGGTTCATTGAACAATTGGGTGAAATACATATCATAGTTCAGATATGACTACACACTTGGAATTTCTTTTAGCAACTGAATAGGTTGTGTGCACTCACGTGAATCTCACCCTGTGAATCTCACCCTTCTGGCTGCTCATGACAACATTATTTAACAATTAATTGGGGATCTAGAAGGAACATGTTTCTCAGATCTCTGAGCCATTTTAGCCATTTAATGGAACCCAAGGAGGGGTTGTGGGAAGCTCTGACTCTTAGCCAGTCTGTCAGAAGCACAGATGACTATCTAGATTTCAATTGGAGTTGTGAGCATCCCATCTGTACCCAATCAGTAAGAAGCACAGGACGCCAGGGCTCATGGGTGACACTGCAGCACAGGGGAAAGCAAAGCAGTAGGACATACGTAAATATTCCTTTTTCTTGGTTATTGTTACTAAATTATTATTATTTTTTTTTTACAAATAAGAGAGTCTTACTACATTTATTGCCGTGCTCAATAACCGAGATTACAGGTAGTTACTAAATTATTAAAGTGAATATAAAAAACATTTCACTTGTTGCTATTTGATATTTTATGGATTATGTATTGATTGGTTTATGCTCTCTCTTCCTACCTCCTGTTCCCTTCCTCCTACCCACACTAAGAGGTAAGCCTGGGAAAGCAGAAATTATGTCTAACTTATGACCAGTTGTGATCCCAGCATCTAGGTCAATTTCTGATATTTAATAGATAATCAACAACCACTTGATGTATGATTTGATGAATAAATGATTCAATAAGTTCATTGTGTGTGTGTGTGTGAGAGAGAGAGAGAGAGAGAGAGAGAGAGAGCGCTCTACCCAGCATGGTTAGTTTAAACATCCGGTGTTATTTCTTTCCTTGAATACCAAGAACCAGTGGAATCACTAGATCAGTGGTTCTCAGCCTTGGCTGCACATTAGAGTCACCTGGGAATCTTTTTAAAATCCTGATTTCTGGGCCTCATCCTCCGGAAATTCTGTTTCTCTGTTACTAATGTTGTGGCCCCACCCCATAACAAAGAAACAGAATTTCCGGAGGATGAGGCCCAGAAATCAGGATTTTAAAAAGATTCCCAGGTGATTCTAATGTGCAGCCAGGGTTGCACATTACCCACTGCACTAGAGGGTATCAGCTATATTGGAGGGAACAAAGGAGAGTGATATAGAAGATAAACGGAAGCTGAGTGAAGGGGTTAGGTTGAGTCCTGTTTCCTGGATAAACTTAGGTCAATGAAAGGTATTCCAGAACATCTGCCTGCTAATACCCAGGCATGCTATATGTAAATGGTTTAAATGGGTGGTTCTCAAACTTTAGCATGCATCAGAAACGTCTGGAGAATCTTTACAACTCAAATTGCTTGGCCCCATCCTGAGACTTTCTATTCAGAATGTTGGAGCCAGAGCCTGGGAATCTGCATATTTAACAAGTTCCCAGGTGATGCAGAGAATGCTGGCTGGGGGACCACACTTTGTGATCCGCTGGAACTACCCTCTTTCCACGCAGGTGCTTCATAATCTAATCCAGCTCCATATTCAAATCATTATGAGTGAGCTCCCACCCCTCAAATATTAAATGGCTATAGATTCAAGTAAAGCTTCTGAAAGTGGTCATTGGAGAGTCATGGAAATTAAGTTCATGTTCAGAGGAGCTGCTCTTTTTATTTGAGAAAATTACTGGCTTTTATTGAAATGAGCAGAATTCTAGTGCTTGTGGCATCACAAAAGTGATGGCAATTCATCCCTAGATGTTCATCTTCACGTTTAAGCATTGTGGGATTGGAGGACTCAGAGGAGGATTAAAGAAGGATCCTCCTGCAAGAATAGGTGGAAAGCCCAGAGGCCAAGGAGCTGTGTACTCTCTCATTCTGTAATAGACTCCAGAACTTCTCATTGAATCACTTATTCATCAAATCATACATCAAGTAGTTGTTGATTATCTATTAAACATCAGAAATTGACCTAGATGCTGGGATCACAACTGGTCATAAGTTAGACATAATTTCTGCTTTCCCAGGCTTACCTCTTAGTGTGGGTAGGAGGAAGGGAACAGGAGGTAGGAAGAGAGAGCATAAGCCAATGAATAAATAATCCATAAAATATCACATAGCAACAAGTGAAATGCAGAGAAATAAGACAGTGATCTGATATCAAGTGACAGGTTACAGAGTGGCTATTTTGGATCGGGTGGTCTGGGAAGGTCATTCTGAGATGACATTTAAGCTGTGATTTGAATGACAGAAAGGAGCCAGCCATGTGAAAGATCAAGAGAGCAAGAGCCTTCCAAGCAGAGGGAGCAGCAAATGCAAAAAGCCTCAAGGTGGGAGTGAGCTGGGCAAGGTTAAGGAATGAAAGATCCATGTGACTGGAGCATCACTGGCCACAGAGTGAGTGATACCAAATTAGGCTGAAGGAGAGGCAGGGACCACTCAAGAGTCATTGATGGGATTTAACTGTAGGTGTGATTAAAACACAAAACATGGTAGTGACGTGATGTGACTAGTATTATAAGGCTGCAGTGGAGATAACATCCTGCAAGTCAGGGACAAATTAGAAGCAGGGGGCTAGTTAGGAACCTATGATGGTAGCACAAGAGAAGGGTGATGAGTAGCATTGACCAGGTTTTGTGAGTTGAAGAACAGTTAGATTCTGGAGAAAGGTGGTTGATGAAACATTGCTGATTTTTTAAAGTATGTATTTGTGGATGTGCTTTAGGGAAACAGAGGCACCGATCTCCCAAATCCTTGCTATTCAATAATGTAATCTGAGAACCAGCAGCATCACATCATTTGGAACTTGTTATAAGTGCACAATCATATGCGTTAAGTCAGACCAACTGAATTAGAAGACCTCCCTGCTCCCCTGTGATTCATGTACACATTAAAGCTTGAGAAGCCCTGTGTTAGATTATTGTCTTGATCTCCGAAGGAGAATAGTGCTGCTTATCAAGATGAAGAACCCTGGGGCAGGAGTCAGTTGGGGTGAGGGGAGGGAATCTAAAATTCTCTTTTAGGCGTGTGAATTTTTATTTATTTGGCATACAACTGGAGACCTCAAGTAACAGTTGGTTAGATGAGTTTGGATTTCTGAGGAATGGTAAGAGATAAAGAATGATACTCACTACCCAATGAATGAATGGAAGGGCACACTAGTGAAAAGGTGTAGATAGCGCAGAGGGCCAGGAATGAATTGGCACTGCAAAGTTTAGAAGTCTATTAAAAGGACGAGTCAGCAAAGGAGACTGAACAGAGGAAAGCCATGAGAGCATGGTGTCATAGGAGCCAAGAGAAGAAAGAATTTTAAGAAAAAGACAGCAGTCAACTACACTAAAGGGTGAGGATAGGTTGAGTAAGAGAATAGAGAGTACTGGATTTGACAACATGGAGGTCAGTGGTAACTTTGGCCAAAGCAGTATTAAAATGATGGAAATGGCTGTGTTTTGGAGTGCACAGAGGAAAGGACTTGAGGTGAGTGAGCTGAGACAATGCTTACAGATGACTTCTTCCAGTTCCTGTTGGGGTTGGAAAAGATAACAAGGGGAGGGATAATATAGTTTTCTTTATTTCATTTGTGCTCAACAATGATCACTTTTGATTTCTTCTTCCAGAACCAAATTCCTAACTCTCTCCTTCCAAATATGTGGATTACGAAGTATAAAATAACCTAGCTATTGCTTTGGAGAAACTCATAATCTGGTGAGAGAGAGTTGCACACAAATAACAGAATGTTCTGATAACTCTTATTAGAATTGTAGGGGTTTAAGGGCTTGGGAGAGAGTTCATATTTTTGCTTGCATCATGCTAGGCACATTACTCTTCACTACATTCCTCTGAGTTACCCCAACTTATTGATGGGGAAATGGAAGTTCAAAGATGTTCAGGGCTTGCTTTTATGTCAGAACTAGCAAATGGAAAAGCTAAAATTTGACCCAGGTCTGCTGGCCCCAGTGCTGTAGTCTTTGCAACACCATGTTACTTTTCATGGTGGAGGAGGGAACATATAAAAAGTGTGCTTAGCAAAACCGTGAGTGTTCTTTCACAAACTGCAGCATAAGGATTCCTTACTGTATTATAACAGCAGAGTTGCACCTTATGTAGTGTTGAGGGGTAAAATTCCAAATTAAATTTTAGGTGAAAATTATCCTAAAATTTCCATTTCATCATATATATGCCCCTGGGAAATACTCACACTACCTCAGTCAGTTAGGACTTGAGCTCAGCTGAAGAAATGTCAGCATTGTGTCTCCCTGCTCACGAGGGAAACCCAATCATTGAGGGCACTCGCCTGTACCACTCTTCCCCCCAGTTGCTGCATACATATGGTTTTTATTACCAAGTGAAATTCACATAGCATGCAAATCTAGTAGGAGTTAATGTTAACTGCAAACCTACTCTGTGTGGTCAGTGTATTAGGAACGTTACATGCATGGTCTTATCTAAAACTTCCTCCCCACACTAGCGCTATGATGTAGGTATGTTTATCTCTGTTTTGCTGATGGGGAGACCGACATGCTGAAGGTCAGAGGTGGTAATTGGGGAGTTGTTTTCCCAGTGCCAATTGACTCTGATGTGAGTGTGCCTTCCACTATGCACATGGTCTTCCTGGCTTGCAATCTTCTGTAGCAACCAAGCCGATCCTTACTTAGACAACTCACAGGGCTCCTGGCCATGTGGCCTGCCTGTTCACCAGTGGTCGCTTCCCCCTTTCTCTCCATCTCACACTTTCCTCCCTTCTTACCAAGGCTCCCTAAGGCTCATTTTCCTCCTTAAGTCCCTGCTGGAGCTCATTAGTATCCATGTATCATCTAGGGAATTTTCTTAACTGAGTGTGTAAGTGGGAAACAAACTCCTTCTGAAGTCAGAAACCACGTGACCCGATTTAATGTAAACACATTAAACATATTCCTGTCAAAGTAAAAATCAGTTTTTTTGCCTTACAAAGTGGTCAGAGCAACTGTTTTCAAAGTTTAGATGTTTGCAAGTGCCATCTAAAAGGCTCAGTCAAAATACTGCCTAGCTCAATTCAGATATAATTTGATGTTTTTATTCACATAAGCCTCCTTTTCAAAGATTATGATGCCTTTTGTTTTTTTCTGTTCTCTTTAATAGCCCTCTGGATAGTTTCTTGTTTTATAGCTAGCGAATGGGCATTGGCCCTGGTGCCTCTTTGGGTAATACAAACCTGAAATTTAGGGGTTTATCTACGGGATTTTTTTTCCTCCCAACCCTCTGACTCTGGCCTTCCTGCCTTTGGATATTAATTCTCTGTCTCAGAAAATGCCCTGAGCATTGTGCACAACCCATTGTCTTCCAGGTCTCTTTCTTGGTGGAAAAGAGCAGCTTGTGATGTGACTTAGTTTACTTCTTTCAAGATCAAAGTAGAAGACACAAGGGAGGCAACAATGAGGAGTGAAATCAGAGCTCGGTCGACTGTTTGGAGTGACTTTTGCATCTTCATTCGATCACTCGCTTGTACTTGATGCTGGAAGAAGGCAGCGATGAAAGTTATATATGATACCCATCTAGTGAGGTTAGGCTTAGAAATTAATTCTGAGACATTGTTTTAGATCAGAAAGGCTAGGGAATATAAAGCAACAAATAATATCAAAATCTTAATGGTTAACCAAAAGGATATTGTTTTCAGACATGTGAGCCTTCTGCTGGCCCAGAGCCTCTCCATGTGAGGACCAAGCATATGAGGCTACGTCTATCTCATTGCACCTTTATCTCAACATGAAGCCTCAGGGTTTGTCTAAGTTGAGAAAGAAAGCATTGGGGAGTGGGCAGTGGCTGTCAAGTATTTTTTTCCCCAAAGTGACCTCCTTCCATGTCCCACTCTATCGGCCAGGATTATTCATAGTCCCATCCAATTGCAAAAGGGGCTAAGAAATATAATCTTCTGTTTGTCTAGGAAGGGTCAGAAAATCAAGGTGTGTACTATCAGCATCGATCACAGACACTTTTGGAAAAGGTTCCTGCATGCATTGTGTTCTTTGACATTCAGCTGTGGGGGACAAGAGGTATGGCCGCCAGTGGAAGGGTGTGTAGGCGGAGGGGTGGGAAACCTGTCCCATCTTGAAGATGTCCACCAACGTCTTTATCCATACCCTGGATGATGAACTTCCAAAAATGTTCTTGTATGCCATTTTGGCACAAAGACCATTAAAGAGAAACAGACTAACCTCCTTATAGCTGTGAGTAAATAAATACAGTTTTACGAGATATTTTATAAGGTTGTCAAGGGCTTTTAATTGAGCGCCCAGATCTGGATTCCCTTGGTACAAAGTAGGCAAGTGTGGATTTATATATTTTAAATTCTGTTTCTCCCAAGGTTTGTTGTAGGAATTAAAAATTAAAATGGAGTCCAGGCAGCAACAATGAATCAGAAAGGGAATGTGGGAAGCTCAGGCACAGACGCAATGTATAAACTCTAAAGCTGACCTTCTCTGAAGGGCAGGAGTGGGATCTTTCATTTAACACATCTTAGTTTGTTATCCTGGGAGCAAGTCCGATACCAGTTTCTTGTGGGAATCGTGATCAGGCCCCACTGCCTGACAAACGTCATACGTATGTGTATGTATGTGTATGCAGCCTCACCCCTAAAATTTCAAGGTAATAGAAAGTAATCTAATTATGTGGATAATTAAAAACAACCAAAGTGCAAGTTTAAAAGTTGTACTTTTATGACTGCAAAGCAGGCTATCAAAATGACAGGGTGTCTGGATGTGATCGCTGCACGCACTCAGATTAAATGAGTGCATTAGTTGATTGTTTCTGGTATGAAGATAAGCAGAGAAAAGTATAATAATGTTGGCATTTAAGTGGGCCTAATTAGGCTTCAAGTTTAACACTCCATTAAGATGAATGGGAAAGGGTCACCCCCTGTTCGAGCTGTGGCATTGTCTTTGTGTGTCTGGCTTTTGCCTCTGAAGACAACAGTCTGTCACCATCCGTACTCACAGTCACCCCTGTAAAAGCAGACTGGAAATTTAATTCTTTTAAAATTAAATCTCAGGTTCTGGAGGCCACAGTAAAATCCACGGGGAGATCGTAAATCTCCAAGTTCTGCAGCTGTATTAGTCATAAATAACAACAATAATAACGATGATACTTCCCTTGTCTATATGTACTTTCAAGTGCAGACTTCAGTGATTCCTGAGTGGGATCTGGTGAAACCAATGACCTCCAGTTCGCCACGGAAGGACCGTGTTCATAGAGAGGGTGAGTGGCTTGGGTGAAGTGACAGAGCCTGTCACTGGGAAAGCCAGAAATCACAGGGAGGGACTGCTCAGTGTTTGTTGCAATAGTCTGTCATCCCTCAGGGAAGGAAGGAAGGAGTAATGATGTGGTCCACCAAACCGAGTGCACGTCCCTGTGTGAGAAAACCCAGGGACCACAGGGCAGCACAGCACAGTAGGTATGTTTACAGGGAGATGACCGGGTAAGCCCTGCCTTCCTGCCATAAGGAAATCTGGCTCACCGATGTGTGCATGGGAAAAGAAGTTTAGTCCTGACAATGACCAACGTGCATGGATATGGTCTGAAAGGGATGAAACTCTGAAACACATTCACAACTGTCACTGGAAGAGCCACAGGATCACCCTATGCCTTTTAGTGACTGGATTCAGAAACGAGGTGTCTAAGGATTACATAAGGAGAAGCCAATGCGGCTTGAATTGAGTGGTTGAGTAATGATTGTCATTATTTACTAATTCTTTGGAATCAGGAGTGGTAACTTTTAATTCTGGTTATGCTCTAGACTTGCTACACGTTATTGAACAAATAATTTTCTCTTGATATTTTTTTTAAAAAATTACTAAGTTGAAATATGGCCTGTTGACCCAAATTCTAGGTTTTGTGGCTGTGCTATTCAGTAAGATTGTAGAAAGAAAGTTTTGGTGTACAATTGGTGCCTGGATAGAACAAATTACTATGTCTGACTCTTTTCTAAATGTGAAATTATAAATTTGGAACTGTTTAAATGTAACCAATGATATTAAAACAATGGCTATATTTTTAAAATAAATCATTTATCTTAAGATTTTGGAGTTGGATGGAAGGAAATGTAGCTCTCTGAGTCAACTTCTTAATAAATGCTTAGATTAATTATTTCAAATCCCTGACTCATGGAATGTCATTGCTTGAACGTTTCTAATAATGGAAAGTTAAGACTGGGATATCCTTTTCCCAGTGTTGGTCATCTCAGGTTATTGGTTCTTCACACGCTGCCTTGCAATACACTATAGTGATTGATACAAATCTTGTCTCTGAGAAGATAGTGTCTGTTCCTTCTGCTATTTGATAGCTTTCAGTTATCTGAAGCAAATTACCATGTTAATTAGTTGTTTTATTTTAATTTATTGTAGGGCATACAGACGTTTTCAGAAACGTTATTGCTTCAAAGATTTCTCTCAGACTTTAGTACTACATGAGGACTCAACCTATCTTATAAATAAATGTCCTATGTCATACCATTAACCTTTGATTATTCCTAGCTGTTGAGAACAAATAGGTTAATATTTGTAAAATATTCTTTTTCATGATATATTTTATTTTTAAAATTATTTTTGGTCTGGGGAAATCTAATTTGAGTTTATCCCAATTAATTAAAAATGTATTTATTTGTGACTTGCTTTGCCCCAGAATTAGTCATTAAATGCCATTTCCAATAATGCATTGTCAAGATAAAAACATGAAAATGGCAAAAAGAAATAAAGTGTAGAAAAATAAGATAGAAATGAGCAAAGTTTATTATATAAAATACATTTATATAGTTATTGTATACTTATTTGTGATTGGTCCAAATTATATTCTGAAAATACTAGCAGCCAATTCAAAGACAAAAATAAGATCAGTTATGAGACTAAAAGCATCTAATATTAACAAAGACAATTGGAAAAAACTCAATGATTCCTCACGCCGAGTCCTGAGAGCATACTCTCCCAAGTTCTCTTAGGGAGAACTCTATATGATGAAGTCAATATGTCTTTAATAACATTCTTATAATGAATTCCACAACAACTTTTATAGGATCTTATCGCCATTGATAAAATTCCCCAATGCAAGTGCCTGGTATTCAGTAAGTACTTACAATGGTTTGAATTCTTTCCCCATCAAAAGATGTTAACTCCTAACTCCTAGTGTGTATAGAAATTACTTTACTTGGAAATAGTGTCTTTGCAGATGTAATCAGGATAAAATGAGGTCTTACTGAATTAAGGTGGGCCCCAATGTAATATGACTGATGTTGTTAAAAAGAGTAGAAGACACAGACACAGACAGAGGAAGGAAGGCCATGTGAAGACAGAAGCAGAGATTGGAGTTGGCTGCCATATGCCAAGGAATGCCTGGGGCTATCAGAAGCTGGAAGAGACAGGGACACACCCTCCTTGAGAAGTTTCAGAGGGAGCATGGCCCTGCAAACACATTGATTTTGAATTTCTAGCCTCCAGAATTGTAACAGGACAACTGTCTATTGTTTTAAGACACTTGATTTATGATCCTTTGTTATGTAGATAGTCTTTGGAAACTAACAGAGAGTTCAAATAAATTTCTATTAAGTGTATAAATATAGTTTATGAACCAATGGACTGATGGGAAAAGGCTGCAAAGAAATTTAAAGATACTGCTATGATCAACTAAGAAAAATAATTTGAAATAAGTCCACCACATATATTTATATCCATTTCTATTTTTACTAAAGTCAGTATTTCTGCAAAGAAGATTTATTTATTGTGGGTTTATAATTAATAACCCACAACCAGGAGGTTTAATGTGTAGATTTGGCCAATACCATGAGCCTTTTTATTCCCTGTGATTAACAACTCTTCTTAGAGCTTTGAGCAGCATCAAGGCAATAGTACGTATTCAGATAAATGTTCAGAGAAATAAGATATATGGTAAGTTCTCTTGTTACATGATTAATAAGCTGGGTAGAGGAAGGTTCTGTCCCCAAATGCCATTACTATAAAGGGGACATATTAAACTTATATATTTTAATTAGCTGTGTCACAGGAATCTGGCTATCTCCCCTTGTGAATTTTACTACGTATGGGTGTTTCTGCTTCCTTTTCATTAGTCCTTTTCTCAAAACACATACCCACGACTTCAGTCCTTATCATCTCCAACTATCTACAAGAAACCAAATAAATCAATGACTCCCTAAACATTGAGAAGAAAGGAAAATGAAATATGAGTCAAGAGGAAAAACAGTGTCCTGATTCTGATTGGAATACAATCTACCAAAGTTGTTGCAAGTCCAGGTTCATTCTCTTGGGCACTGGCTTCCCCTCCTACTCTATCCTCAAGGCAGTCAAATGTTATGATAAGATAAAGGCAGCGACTAATGGGTCAATTGTCCACCACAAATTATGAAAGCTCACAAACACAGATGAATGTCATGCTTGATGAGCTGGTTTGAAAAGAAAAATCCTCATTCTTTTCAATAACCTAATATATATATTTTTGAAATGACAGAGCTTTTGAGAATCATTGAACTCCTATGAATACAATAGCTTCATTTTAAAAAGGAGAAATAACGTTTCTTAAATTTTCAACACAAGAGGCATCATTTTGGACCTGAAAAAAAAAATAATAACCCCTTAAAAACACATACAGACAAATTAAACATCTGTAATAGTGTCAACAATAAAAAAAACACAGATATGTGTGTGTGTGTGTGTGTGTGTGTAACAAAATAAACACAAAAATGTGGTGGGCCATCTCCAGCGGACCTATGGAAATATGGAGGTCACGAATGTTCACGTGTTTGCAAAGTTCTGTTTTCTATTCGTCTTTCCTAGGTTCATCCCACCAGCAGTTCCACCCCTGTCAGTCATATAAAGGAACACAATCTCGAAGCTGCCCTGCACTGGTAACATTCACAGGTTCTCTCTCCCCCCAAATTTGAGCTGAGGCACTTTTCCTTTCTAAAAAGCAGCATCTGGCCTCTCCGTGCGCTCATTTGCATGCCAATACTGGATGGCTCTCCCAGCGCACAGCTATTTAATAGTGGGACTGGTGTCCGAGCTCTGGGAACAAACCAAATGGTTTGGGTGTGCTTTTGTGTGCAGTGCGGGTCGTTGCTACAGTGTGCTTATTAAGAATAGTACACATTCATTATAACAAGATTGCTCTTTTGCTTAGGGCCATCACGGCGCATTCTGTAAATGAATTAACAGTAGCATGCATTTGTGTATTATGGGCCCAGAAGATGCATTTGTTTATTAAATAAATCTGCAACACAGAAAGTATGGTTGAAAAAAAAAACAACCTAGAAAATAATCAGAGTGCGCATGTACAGTAGCTATTTGTTTGTTTCTTTCTTTTTTTTGAAACCTCAACGTCTTGGCGAGTTTTCCTCCTTTGTTTCTTTTAAATAACCAGAAAGCACAGGCCACACTATAGACTAACACCCTGCAAAGATGGATGTGAAAAAATTTAGAGATCAAATTGAAGTTACAGGAGCACAAAACATTTCCAGAAGTGCTATTGTAAATAATCATGGAACTTTCAAATGGCTTATTATGACTCTTGTTTTTCTTAAAAATTCCTCTGTCTTTCTTAAAATTGTCTCTAAAAATTGCTAATATTTTAAACTTAATTTTAATTTTTGGCTAAAATTTAGCTTGCATTAAATATATAATTTCCCCCATGAACTTTATTTCCTTTTGAAAGAACAACTCTACTTTGGGGGCATTCAGCTAATGTTGATCCATTTATTTCCAACCTTAATGGCCCAGGTATAGCTAGTATATTAATAAACATGAATCTCTCTGCTGGATTTTATTCCTGTTAATGAATGATGATTTCTTAAAGCCCAATGGCAGTTCAGAATTGCACTGAGAACTCAGAATATGTTTGTAGATGTGGCTATTCTGTATGTCTCTATTTTTTTATTTATTTTGAAGTTTTTACTATATAATCTGATATGCTGTGCATTTAAAGTAAAATGGAAAGAAAATAGAAATACTTTAAACTAGGAAATGCTAAAAGTCCCTAAAGCCCAGCAGGGTTGGTAGGAGATCTATTAACATGAGCTGAAGGAAAGAAGAAACAGTCATATTCTCAAATTTTTGAAATTCTTACGCTATTTAAAGGACAGATGTCTTTTAGATAGATAAATTGAAGCATTCTATAAAATCCAGGGGTACTAAGTAACATTTGCCAAAATATTGTAAAAGGGAAAGCCTGGTAATAGGTTAGGACTTCACAGATTTTTAGCTTAGCAAAAGATCTATGACACTATTAAAAAATACCTGGCTAATTACTACATCTGCAATATAAAAACTGTGTTTTGTCAGAAACAGAGCAAGACTTAGAAGAGATATTCCATATGCAGCAAAAAAATACATAGCGGATTGAAGCAGGATTACACTCTTCTCCCAAATGGAATCTTCAATACTTAGCATTTTGCTCTTAAAGGAGTAATATCCCGCTCTGTTATTTATTGGAGAAAACAGATCCAACCTACTATCGTACCAACTGATTTGATTATTATGAAAGGGAGAGGAAAATATTTGCAACCCAGTTTCTTTTCTTTCTCTTTTCCTTCTCTTTTTTTATTATTTTGATCAAAAGCTCTATTTTTCCAGAGCATTTTATTTATTCTGTTGCAGCTTTTAGCGAGGCCAGCCAATCAGAAAGTCTGTAAGGGCCCGGGCCCAGACTCAGTGCTGAGCTCCAAATGCGATTCCAGTCCTGACAGGGGGATTATAGGAAACAGATGACTTACGCTTCTAATTTGTGGCCTTAAATTGCAAACAGAATTTCAGGAGTCGAGCAGAGTAATAAATGGCAATAGAAAAAGCCACACACAGCCAAATCAGTATGTGGTGGTTGTAGGTTAAACTAAATGGGAAGAGACAGGTTATGATGGTTCAGTGTATTACAGAGAAGAAAGTCTTAAATTACCAGTGCTGAGAGGTACTGCTCCACGGCAGACAGCATTGCATTGTGCAGTCTACAGATATCCCAAGCAGAACAATAAAAAAGCAGGTTTCCCATCGAACCTGTTGCTGGAGGAATCATTTTTGCCCCCCCTCTTTTAGAAATGGAAGCGGTGTTTTATGTTTGTTTTGACCTCTGCTGTATACTTGGCCCCTTAACATCTGTTTTCTACCGTTGCCGTTTTTCACACCAAATTAAATGTCGAGGAGTCAGATAAAATAAGTTCAAAATATGTCCAAATTATTTTTGTTGACTTCCAACAAATGTCTCAGTAACTCTCTCCACACGGAACGATACCATTTAAATGCCAACGGAGAAAATTATTTTCCTTTCAACATTTTAGGAGCTGAAGAAAGGATTTTTTGAGGTGTACTTAAACTCGGGAAATATTGATTGCATTGGCCTTTTGCGTGGCTTGTATGACTGCTTCAGACTAGCGTTCAGGCTCTTCCATCACACGAAGTTATGTGCATTTGTTGGACAAAAATTCCAGGAAAATTGTTTAACAACAGCATATAAAAGAGCCATTATTCAGAGCTGCTTCGCGCCATAAATATCAGTTAGAAACGAGAGAGACCCACTGTTGATCATGTGGAAACCAATATGTATTTGATTTTCTTCATAATCTCTCTACGTGTGTGTTTGTGTGCGCATGTGTACAGGGGTAAGAGTTAAGACAATAATGACATGGATTTCCACTGTCAAAAGAAGTCTGGCTGTCATATGTCTGTAGAAGAAAAGTTTTAAAAAAGCATCTCATTTTGAACTTCTAATTCAATAAATATTGTAATAAAACTAAACTACCTTCCTTTGCAAAGAATATAATCTTTTAAGATCCAACATATCTGTGCATCAGAGTTTGACAACTTATTCATGATAAAGATGGATTCAAAAATAATTATCCTATCCTATGTTATTTATTGCCAATATATCAAAATAGCACGCTCCCAGTGAATGACAGAAACAGGGTTCACTTTACACCCCCATGCTGCGCTTGAAGTGGGGCCAGCAGTTTTTCTTTCACTTTCCTTATGAAGAAGAAATCTATCTCACTAAAATTTTGATAATTTCACTAGTATATGAACTTTAACTACACACCAAAGAAAAGCTGCTATGTGACAGGTATCATGGGGGAAAAAAAACTATTTTTGTTGAACTATGAAGCAAGTCTGTTGATAATCATTGGAGATGACTGGCTAAATAGATTTTGATTAATCACTTGTAAAAATTATGCTCGTTAGAAGCACTTTATATTCTGTGTCATGGTGATAGCAATGTTGGTTATAGCTATTTCTTTGTAAATGGTGTGCTTTTTTTTTTTTTTAAATCACCTGGCAAAAAAGAGAAAACAAACCTCTGATGAAAGCTTTTGTCTCTCACAGAAAACGCTTTTCATGCCTGTCTCCTTCTTCTTTTTAAAAAAGAAATGCTCAATTATTATTTGTGTCATAGTGGGAAGACTGGGTCTCTATAGGGCCTGAACCTTTTCAAACAGGAGATAGCTTTTGTTTTTGTCCCCCCATCAACACCGATCACCTAATTAAATCTGATATCTCTGGCTGAAGCAAAATGATTTGTAATAGTTCTTTGGAGTTTACTTAATTAGTTTCAATGTCTTTTGTGTGGTAAACGTGGGGATATTTTATAAAATGGAGCTGAAAAAAAAAGAGGAGGCAAAATGCAGTCTTGCAAAGGATGGGGGAGCGGGGCGATGAGAGGAAGGGCAGACCAGTGCGACCACCCCGTGAAAGCAAGGTGTAGTTCCAACGCAAGGGCGACAGGCCGGTCATTCATTAGTTGAGATCATCAAGCAGATCTGACCTGGAAAAAGGCTTTCTGTCAAAAGCAGTCCTGGGCATCTGTCAGGGCCTCAGATTCTACACCTTGATCAGCCCAAGACACTGACACCATTTTCTTTAACAAACACCAACAGCCTTTTGTCTCCTTCATTTTAACATCTCTCAGGGGTTGGATTCCCTTTCTTCTCCCGCTCTGTGGAGAGTAAAGGGAGCTTGTTAACTTGCTTAGATATTTTGACTGCGGATGCTCTTTGGCCACTTGCCTGTGGTAACAGTGTCAAAGCATAACTTGGTATAATTGCTGTATTTGCAGTCAGAAGAGTGTTCTGTCTTTATGTTCAAGCTGCTGAATAAAAGGGAAGTGTCATTTTTGGAAAAATCCTGTAAATTATCCTCAAAGTTCAGTCAAAATATAATGTGTGACATACCTGTCGTGTCTTGTGTTCATTGCCAAGATACAGAAGAGTAAAATGATGGGGTTTTGACTACAGCAATTAAAAGCTAGTAAATTCCTGTGTTCCTTATGCTGAGATTGGAGAATACAATAAAATGAAACTTAAAACAGCAGCAGAACTGGGCTCTTTATAATTTAAAAAGTAACTGGAAAGCATTAAAATTTTTAATTATCCATTGTGTCACAATTTTTACACAGTATGGATTAGAAATGACAATTTTTGATGGACCTTCATTTAATAGAGGCGTGCATAATTTACATGCATTAGCAATATCCATCCTGCAAGTGGAAATTAAGATTGTAATGGAACTTTATCTTATTGATCATTAATAACAGGTGGCAATCTAAAACCATATTTATTATAAAATGCCCTTTTAAAGTAGTAGAGTTTTATTCCCTCTGTATTTTGTATGTTTTCAAAGAGTCGTTAGAGTAGGGAAAACTGCAAAATGAGATTTGTGTTTTCCCCCTTTAATACACACCAGTGTGAAATTTGAGGCAAACAGTGATCCATGCCAGAAAACTATGGATGTCCTCCTGGCCTTCTGCAGGCAACATGCTGTGAGCGCATCTTCGAGGATGCTCCTTACAGAATGAGCGCCAGCTGAACATTGCGTAGCACTGGTCGGTAGGCACAGGGCTGCCAACGCTGGCATTATTTAGTCGGAGATAAATGATCCTTCCAGTTAAGCAGACCCTCCCCGTGTCTCACAAACTGTACAAACCTGCATGCTGCTGGCAGGTAATGGCTTGTAATTAGCGTGGCAGGCAGGTAATGACTTGAAATCACCTGCCAATTGTTCCTAAGTGTTTGCTCTGTTTCAAAACCCTGGATGAGTGAGAAAGTCATGGGGGGCTATCAGGATGCAAACAGAGAAAAGAGGAGGAACACAACCAGGGAATCTCATTCTGAATCGACTCTCTCCCCATTTGTTGCTTATTGTACCCCCAGGTCTTCCTTCCGCAGCTCCAAAGAGGCATGGAGCATTGGCAGGTTACTTTACCTGCCTGCTGCTCCTACTGGGAGAGGTGGTGCCTGCTGAGAAAGTCCTCCCTGTTTTGGACGCAAACCAACCTTCGTAGCTGCAGCCTCTACCCTGGAAGGTTGGGACTGGGAGAGCAATGGCGGCTCATCTTGTTTAAAAAGAAGCATGAGTTACCGAGAGCCAGGCTTCTCCTTCCTGTTGAAGCCCACTTCTTTCTTTCCCCAACTTTATGGAGAGCTGTTGGTACTGAAGCAAGAAAAGCTGGGCAAGGAGTCTGTGCAGAGTTGAGTCTGGACCAGCTCTCTAAGGATCCCACAAAGGCTTTGGGCCAGCGCTCTACTCTCGAAAACGCACATAGGTTCCAAGTGAGTAACATAATTGAACACATTGAAATGTGGGTGGGGAGGAAGGAAGTAATGTCAAGCTGGACAGTATGTGGCCTTTCTAAACTCGAGTGACACACATTTTGCTCTAGCCAATTGCTAGACTATGGGTACCGGGTGGCCAGATTTCCCAAATTCTTAAGGGGAGCCAGAAATCTGGAATTTTTTGGGAAAAAAAAAAGATCCCATTTTTAAAGCATTGAAACTAAATTAAAAAGAATATATAAACTTTTGTGTGGTTGAAACAAGATTTCAGGCCACAGGCTGCTAGTTGATGGTCTCTGTTTTAAATTATATTTTTCTACTTGGTACTTTTTTTTTTTTGTAATCTTGTTAGATTACTAAAAAGTGAAAAACAGAGATGGATTTACACAGGCAAGTAGTTCCCTGGCTTTTAAAAATTTCTTATGATCGTGATGTCCAAACACTTGGCAAAAGACCTCTTAGGAAATCTCCTCATAGGGTGTCTGCCTGGTTGTGAGCTTTCCCCGAATGCTGACAGCTTCCTTGGGCCAACCCTGTGGGGCTCTTTCAAACTTCCTTTTACAGAAGAACCTCCCTGAGCTCTGGCTGCTTCTAATAAATCATTATGGAGGAGAACGGACTGAGTGCACTCAGCCCAGCAGTCCGCAGACTCCCAGGAACGCGGCTTAGAAGTTGTAAAGGCCTAGATTTCATTGGAGCTGGGGGCTACCTACTTTGCCGCTGTGACCTTGGGCAAGTCACTCTGTTCTCGAAGCCTCCGCTTCCTCACTGGTCACATAAGAGCCATGTAGTTACCTTGTAGAACTCTGGTCAGGATGAGAGAAAAACACTTAAATTGTTCCTTGCATTCACCTTTCATTGAACAGCTGAATAGATTGTAGTCATCAGACTCAATAGCCAGATACATACTTCTTACCCTGGTTAAAATCCAAATCATAAACACACTTTATATTTGTTTGAAATCTAAGCCTCCGTGCTTTTCCAGGATATTTAAGGAATATTGGTCAACTTTCTTGATAAAATTCATTTTTAGTCTAAAAAAAAAATCAAATAAAATCATGTTCTGACATCCAGAACACCGGTGCAATCATACGACATGTTGTTTTTTAAAAGTTTAAAAGTTAAGAGTAAAATAAATCTAGCTTTACAATATAAAATCAGAAGGGAGAAATTGCTTTGATTTTGGGACTTGGCCCCCTGGACAAAATGATGAAAGTGATTTTTGAGAAAATAATTAAATCAGGTTATTGTTCTTTTACATTCAAGCAAGAAATCCTCTAGCAGATCACGGTTAATGGAGATTAGTTAAAAATAGACTTTATTAGGTTTGTGTCGGGGTGACAGCAATGAGTCGGCTGGTCACTCTGAGTGTGCCAAGGACTGGAAGAAAAGAACTGGCCTTCTAGATGTCTTACAGTAAAAGAACCAGGTTTTGGAGGTGGCTTCAATACAGTCTTAAAAATCATCATGTCCACACCGGATTTTTTTTTCTATGTAGTTACTGTAAGTTTAGAAGAGAAGTTTCTAGCTATATTATGTCAAACTGAATAATACTTGCTTATATGTTAGTTGGAATTTTTTTAAGGGGGAAAGGGTTTATATAAGTACTAAACACTTTCTTCTCAAACTGAAAGAGAAAATTGAATCTATATGAAGACAAAGGTACAATTGGCCTCATTTGTTCTTTTTCCAAATGCTTTTCATAGATGGTTGACTAAGCAGTTCGTGGACACATTGATCCTCTTTCTACCTGTCTTCAATTTTGTATATACTTTGTCTTTAAAAATAAAGATATTAAAATCAGTCTCACATTCAGCTACTAGTTTCCAGTTTTTAGATTTTGGTTGTTCAATTGCATAGTAACTAAGATAATCTTCTAGCTCTAAAGTTTTTTGAAGTTTCTTTTCTCAGGTTAAAAAAAAAAAAGGCACCGAAATTGTTTGAAGATTCAGCTTAAGTATGGCAAAACCAAGCCATAGGTGTAGAGAACTATAATTATTATCTGGATGTATTAGTTGAATAACATGGGTTATTTAAAGAAAAAAGAGGGTGTGTTTTTAAGTACATCATTGTTATATTTTCTGAAATATCTGCCTATAACAAAAGGGACTTAAGAATATACTATGATTTTTGCATAGTCTGATGGCAATTGATCATGAGATATCCCTCATATTCCTCATCTGTTTGCTCTTATGTGTGTTTCTCCCAATAAGTAGAATATTAAGTGATAGATTTAGTGTTCCATGAAAAGCACTCTAATAGAAATCCAACTGCACATTATAAATGATTACATATAAAAATTGCAATACTTAGGTAGTTTAACAGCCTAAAAATGAAAACATAGGTCATCATAACTAGGTACAACCATCAGGTCTATGTCACATTAGGAAAAAAAAAATCCCCTTAAGGACAGATTAATTATTTTGCTAAATAGCGAGAATTTTCTGTTCTGATTTGTGAAAACTTAAAATCTAGAATTGATATCATGCATGCTTTCAGAAATTTAAATAATTTATACACAGATTTTTCCGAGTCATTATTGGAGTTTGTGCATTTTCTCCAACTAAATTATTTTTTTAAAAAAACCAGCTTGGTGGGAGTGCGGTGGGAGGAAGAGGGTGGAGGGAGAGGGAGCTCAGGAGACACATACAGAAATTGTCTTAATTTCTGAGAAATGCGGGCCTGACAATCACTTAAGACAAATATAGTTGATATGGATGTCAGGACGGACTCTTTTCAAAAGAATGTTTTTATAGAATAACATTGTGACACTTTGCTCAGATGGATGTCTTTAGCAATATTTGATTAATGGAATGTAATAAAAGAGATGCACACCAAAGTGTCTGTACATGTCTTGTTAAGTATGTTTGATTCATTATATGCGGTTCTCAGTTCTTTCCTCTTTCTGCAGTTCATTTTTTATCATTTCAATAATATATCTATAAATATGAAAAAGTTGGCACTTTCAAAGTCTTTGACATATATGGCTATTAATTCATAACTCTAAAAAATTGTATCTTTCAACCTGTCATTTTAAAGCGTGTAGAGTTTATTACAGTGGTAACCTGTGTTAGAAATTAAATTTTGAACTTTAGCAAGAAGAAAAATAGGCCCACGGACCTCCAAGTTGAAGAGATACATGGACAAAGTTCTAAGGTGGAATTTCACAAAAAAATGATTAAATATTGCATTTTTTAAAGTCACAGGAGATGTCATTGAGGTTTATATTGGTTACTAGTGTCTAACTTATTTTGTTTTCCAACTCCAGATATCAAATATGGAGTAAACTTGTAATTAACAAAGTTATTCAAATTCAGGTTTTCATGGTAGTCTTTGTTGCCATGGGTTAATGGGTTAACTTCATATATATTTATGACATAGATGGTTTTAAGCCAAAGTATTCTGAAGGCAAAATAATAATAGGACTTATTTATATATACATTCTAGGTATCATTGTTCTACTAAGAACAAGCCCTACAAAGCAGATGCTATGTTATTTCCATTTACTGATGAGGAAGCTGAGGAAGAGGCAATATGTCTGAGATCCCACATATACTGCAGCAGAGTTGGGTTTGGCACTCAGGAGTCTGGCTCCAGAGCTGTTGACCTCCTCTAGGGAAAGCTAAACTTGGAATGTTTTCTTCTTGGTGCCTTTGGTCCTGCCTCATATCCTTTACTGCATAAATAACAGCTTGGCCCCCTCATTTCCCAGGTTCCTTTCCTTGGTTCAATTAAGAAAATAATGGCCAAATATTAGGATAGCAACCCTGAAGTATCCCGTGTAATGAGCTCTGACTCACAGATGATTTGGGAGTTTTGGGTGCCAGGCTAGCACATCATGTGTGAATAAGCTTGTGGCAGGGGCTGAGGGTGAGGCCTGAGGACATGGTTTATGTTGGAGCCTCGCTGGGTTGTGGGTGACTCATGTGCACTAAACGGCAGAGTCATGAACCATATACACACACCCAATATCAGGTTCACTCCAAGGCTGTTCTCCCACAGCCAGTTTACAGCCCTGTAAAAGCGCAGCACTTACTTTGGCCTTTTCACAGGAAGATCATGAAAGGGAATGAAAACGGACATGGCCTTACGGTCCTGATGGTCCCTAGCTGGGGAGTTGTTCTTCCACTGGTCTCTGAAAGACACCCACATGGTTCTTTCCTCTCTTGTGCTGTGTGGAAGAGGTGGGTTTGGGGTCAGTGGTTGGTGGCCTAGCTCTTTTCAATGTCCCCGTCACCTCTGAGACCTTGGGCAGGTCGCTTGTTATTCTTGGGTCTGGCTTTTTTGGAAATCTATAAAACTTATAGAATGTGATGGAGAGTTGTTTGTATGCATTTATAGGAAATTACCACAGAAGAAATTTTAACATTATTTCTAGCAGTCACTTAGCCAATTGCTTCAGCTTAACAATGACCAATGCCAGAGCACTAATAAAGGATGTGAATTTTATTCATTTTTGTATCTGTTTAAAAGAATGAACAAAATTAAAATTATCAAGTGAGAGGAAGAGATGGTCTAAAATGTGCACTAGTATATATTTTTTATACAGATGGCTTTTTTTTTTTAAAAAAAGTATATTTTTAATTGATTTCAGAGAGGAATGGAGAGGGAGAAAGAGATAAAAACTTCAGTGGTGAGAGAGAATGATTGCCACACTGGGGATGAAGCCCTGCAGCCTGGGCATGTGCCCTCACCGGGAATCGGACCATGACCTCCTTGTTCAGAGGTCAACGCTCAACCACTGAGCTACGCCAGCCAGGCCATCCAGAAAGTTTTTGAAACTATATATAAAGTCAAGAAACCTATGGGAAGACTAAAACAAGGGTCCACACTATAGGCTGAAAGCATACGTGGCATCTTCCAGGTGTGGAAAAGCATGGTCCACCCTGCATTGCTCACAGAACAACCCATTTTGTGGCTTGGCAGCACCTTCAGGCCTCCACACTCTTCTGCTGTGTCTGGGACCTGCCACTGCTCACCATTAACCCTACTGGGCTAGAAAGAGGAGGTGGCCCCCAGGGAGTCAACCATGCTGCTTAGAATTGTATGTTTTGGGGACACATTGGCTAAAATGAATCATAACATCATAGTTCTGAGTGATCTTTTGTTCTTGGAGATAGAGGAAAGCTGTGTTTGTCATTTCAGAGTGCCTAGGTCTGGTGGTTACCTTCAGTATATAGTTTTGGGCAAGTCCCCTCACTTTTGGGGGCCTAACTTACTGCCCCTCAGAATTGAGAGGACTGGACACTAAGGCTCCATTTGAGTGTGCATGGCACTGACTCTGGACTTTTCTATATAAACACTAAGTAAACTTACAGTTACTATGGAGAAGGACTGTGTCCTTGCTGATAATTGTAAATGTCCATGATGTCAAAATGCAGGATGGTAAAAAAGTGAAGTTGAAAATGAGGAAGAGGTGTGACAGGGTGTAATCGGAATAGTTTTGAAGGGTGTGCACTTTTTAGGCTGCCTAAGGTCAAGGCTGAAAAGTATGTCTTCTCTTAGCATATTTCAGAGTTGGCCGAACTACATTTTGGTTAAGAACTAACTTGTTCAGAAAGAAAGAGGGTGATAATTAAAGCAAGGTTACCCCCATGGCTCAGATGATTCATTTTTTTCTGATGGAGGAAATCCTTGGTTTGTTATTTTTCTATTGAGTCTTTAAAAGAGAACATTAGACTTAATAAAGGGTCAAGAGCCTTTATAGAAGGAAGCACAGAGGAGCAAGGGAAAAAGACTTAAAAGACAGTATTATATTAAGACATTATATCAACTTCGTTATTAAAATTTATGTTTAAATATATACAGAAATATAGTTGAGTATACTAAATCTCCATGTTATTATTAAAATTCAGTAATCTTAACAAGAACATGACCAATCTTGTTTCACCTATATCTTCACTTAATCTTGTTTTATTGAGATTATTTTTAGACAAATCCCTCACATAATTTCATTTGTAAATATTCCCAAGTATTCCTCTAAAAGTTAAGGACTCTTTTTTATTTAAAATGCAATTGCAGTATTATTAACTGCAATTTTTGTTACACCTAAAATTGTACCAAAATTGCTTAATAATATTAAGAAATAACATTCAGTATGAAGTCAGGGTTTAGGTTCCTCTGATTGTCTCATAGACATTTTTTAACAGTTTGTTTGAATCTGGACCCTAATGGTGAATATACTCTTGTCTCTTTTAATCTGAAGGTTTCCTTCTACCTTTTTACCCCTTTAACTTCGATTTGGTGAAGAAACTGGGTCATTTTTTTTTTCCTGCGAATTTCCTGATTTTAATGATAAAATTTCTGTGTTATCTTTTGACATGTTCTTTAGTCTATTCTGTTTCCTGTAAATTGGTACTTAAAAGCATGAGTAGATTCAAG
The DNA here is from genome assembly GCF_963259705.1 of Myotis daubentonii. NCBI lineage: Eukaryota > Metazoa > Chordata > Mammalia > Chiroptera > Vespertilionidae > Myotis > Myotis daubentonii. Next base: position 68,997,510 of record NC_081846.1, on the reverse strand, counting down.
ATTTTTTTTTTTTTGGCAATGCTACCTCATAAATGTGTAGCAAATTTCTATTATGAAGCAAATAATGTGTCATTGCCTCCCTTTTTGTGATATTAGTAGCCATCATAGATCATTGCCTAGATCTCGTAATTCATTATCCACTGCAATATATTAATTCTATTAATATAATGAATTTTTAACCAAGTAGCTGAAATATTTATTTCTATTAAGAGAAACCTAGCCTATTTGATTACTCTCAGGAATTATATGTTTATTATTGTTTGTATATACAACTCAGGATAAGTACTGGATTTAACCCTTTATTCACCAGCTTCAGCTATTTTCTAGCAGTCTTTATAGATGGCAAATGAGATTTGTGTGTTTAATTGTATTATTTTGAACTCATGGATTTAAAAATAGTTGGCTTGGGAACTTCTAAGTCAGATGAATGGTTTTGTGTCCTGATCCTGCCCTACTACCTTGGAAAGAATCTTTCCTCCTTTCTTTCCATGATTAAATTCTGGTCAGTCACTGTTAGCTCTCTCCTGTAATACTGTTTTCTCTAAGTTTCCTCACCAGGTTAAAACTTTCCAAATGCACAATTTGACAGTTGTGTGGATATTTGTTTAGAGCCTGTATTCTATATGAGACTATAACCTCCATGAGGGCATGCCCCGTATTTTGTTTTAACTAAGCTTTGTATCTCTATTGTATGCACAGTGCCTGGAAAATTGAGGTGTGCCTGTAAGTAATTGTCAATTGAGTACTGAAAACCTTGGGCAAATTAATCTCTCTGAGCTTCAGTTTTCTCATCATTAAAATAGTGGTAACAATACTGACGCTGTGATATGACATTATGCGAAGATTAAATGAGACAAAGGGTGTAAGACACCAGATCCATTGCAGCCAGTTCTAAAATGGCAGCTGGTTATATTTGCTCTTTCATATCTAATGACCTCGGACACTTACCACCTCCTGTTGTGATTTACTTTGCTGATACCTCTGTGCAAAAATATTACCTGAGAAACAATTATGAAAAAGTAAGTGTCTGCTTCTGCTTATGAAATGCTAAGCCAGATGACAAATTAACAGCATTCACAGAGCTCTCAAATGTTCTGTAGGGGGAAGAGAAAGAAACTGAATCCAAGTCTCCTGCCTCCAAGGTGTTGTGGGGAAGAAGAGGTAATAACTGAGAATAATATCAAAATAACCATTATTATTTGAATCAATTAAATCTGAGGAGATAGATGGAGTAAAGTTCGGGAAAGGTCTCCAGGGATGTTGTATTCTAAAGGAGAGAAAGAACATGCTTTGGAGGAGTTTTTGAGAGTGGAAGAGAAATTCTGAAGTTAGGGCTGGTCTCATTTTCAAAAAAGGAAGTTGCTGCTTTAGGAAGGCTGACTAAATGTCTTCATAAAACTCACTTGACTAAAATTATCTCTTGTATTGGCTTTCAAGCTTTCAAATCAGAGGCTACTAGTATCCTTATGCAAATGCTGGAACTTCAGATTTTTTCCCTGCTCACACCATACTTATCTCACCTCCAGAGTTGTGCTTAGGCTGGTCCTCTGGAATGCCCTTCTTGCTTTTCTTTGCTAGCTGTTTTTATATGTCAGGAGCCAATTCTTCAGGGTGTCTTTCTCAGGCCCTTACCCCAATCTACCAGGTGAGTTAGGAATTTGCATTTAGCAAACTCAATATATTAACAGTGTGAAGGCCAGAGACCAATTGAAGTATCTAAGGCAGTGGTTCTCGACCTTCTGGCCCTTTAAATACAGTTCCTCATGTTGTGACCCAACCATAAAATTATTTTTGTTGCTACTTTGTAACTGTAATGTTGCTATTGTTATGAATTGTAATGTAAATATCTGATATGCAGGATGGTCTTAGGCGATCCTTGTGAAAGGGCCTTTCGACCACCAAAGGGGTCACAACCCACAGGTTGAGAACCGCTGATCTAAGGATTAGTGATGCTATAGTCCAAGTAGATGATTAGGTCCTGGACTGAGACATTTGGTTTGGAGAAAAGAGGTCAGATGAGAAATGTAGAACTAGTAGTATTTAAGTACAGTGTTTTTTTTTGAGATGGATCCTAAGTTTAATAGAATAGACAAATAGACAAATAGATAGACAAATAAGTTAGCCCAATAGTAGAGTTCAGGCCTTCTTTAATTTTTTTTTTCAATTACAGTTTACATTCAATATTATTTTGTATTAGTTTCAGGTGTATAGCATAGCAGTTAGACAACCTGATATTTCCAGTACCCACCTAGCACCATAAATAGTTATTACAGCATTATTGACTATATTTCCTATGCTGTACTTTACATCCCCATGACTATTTGGTAGCTATCAATCTGTACTTTCTTATCCCTTTCACCTTTTCCACCCAGGCACCAACCCCTCCCCTCTGGCAACCATCAGTCTGCTCTCTGTGTATGTCAGCCTGTTTTTGTTTTGTCTGTTAGTTTATATTGTTCTCTAGATTCCACATATAACTGAAATCATATGGTATTTGTCTTTCTCTGAATGACTTATTTCACTTAGCATAATACTTTCTAGGTCCATCTATGGTGTTGAAAATGGTAAGATTTTATTTCTTTTTATGGCCGAGTAATATTCCATTGTGTAAATGTACCACAGCTTTTTTATCTGCTCATTTTTTGATGGGCACTTGAATTGCTTCCTTATCTTAGGTATTGTAAATAACACTGCAATGAATATAGGGGTGCGCATATTCTTTTGATATAACTCTTGTAAATATTTATGCACTCAACATAGAAGCACCTAAATATAAAATAAATCTTTATGGACATAAATGGAGAAATAGACAGTAATACAGTCATAATAAGGGATTTTAACACCCCATTGACATCAATCCACAGAAAAGCAACAAGCAAACAACAGCCTTAAATGACACAGTAGATCAGATGGATTTAATTGGTGTTTTCTGATAATTTCACCTCGAAGTAGCAAGAATATACATTCTATTCAAGTGCATATAAAACATTTTTTAGGATAGACCTGATATTAGGCCACAAAACAAGTCTCAATACATTTAAAAAGACTGAAGTCATACCAAGCATATTTCTTCCACAATGGTACAAAATTAGAAGTCAACCACCAGAAAAAAACTGAAAAACACACAAATGTATGGAGGGGAAATAACATGTTACTAAACAATGAATGGGTTAACAATGAGATCAAAGAAGAAATCAAAAGATACCTTGAGAAAAATGAAAATTAGAACAAAGCTACTCAAAACCTATGAGACACAGAAAAAGCAGTCTTAAGAATGAAATTCATAGCAGTAGAGGCCTACCTTAAGAAGCAAGAAAAATCTCAAATAAACACTCTAACCTTATACTGAAAAGAGCTAGAAAAAGAACCACAAACAAGGCCCAAGGTTGAGTAGAAGAAAGGAAATAATAATCAGAGCAGATATAAATGAAATAGAGTCTAAACAAGCAATACTAATATAAAAGATCAATGACACCAAGAGATGGTTTTTTGAAAAGATATACAAAATTGGTAAACCAGACTCATCAATAAAAAAAGAGAGAGGACCCAAATAAATAAAATCAGAAGCCAATGAGGAGAAGTAACAACTGACACCAAAGAAATACAAAGAATGGAAGAAAATATTATGGACAACCACATGCCAACAATGGACGATCTGATGAAATGGATACATTTCTAGAAACATATAATCTTCCAAAACTGAATCAAGAAGAAATAGAAAATCTGAACAGACGGATTACAACTAATGAAATAGAAGTAATAATCAAAAAGTCCTGGACTGGAAGACTTCACAGGTAAATTTTACCAAACATTCAAAGAACTAGAACCCATCCTTCTCAAACTATTCCAAAAAATTCAAGAGGAGGGAAGACTCCCAAGCTCATTTTACAAGGCCAGCATTATCCTAATTCCAAAATCAGATAAAGACACTACAAAGAAAAAAAAATTACAGGCCAATATCCCTGATGAACATAGATGCCAAAAACCCTCAACAAAATATTAGCAAACCGATTCCTGCAACCTATTAAAAAGATCATACACCATGATCAAGGGGGAATCATTCCAGGGACGCAAGGTTAGTACAATATCTGCAAATCAATTAATGTGATGCACACCACATAAACGAAATGAAGGATACAAATCCCAGAGTCATAACAATAGATACAGAAAAAGCATTTAACAGGACCCAGTACCTATTTATGTAAAAATTCTCAGAAAGTGGGAATAGAGGTAACATATCTCAACATAATAAAGGCCATGGATGGCAAGCCCACAGCTAACATTGTACTCAATGGGCAAAAACTGAAAGCATTTCCAGGCTTTTTGATGTTTGTCTTACTGGGTGAGTAGAATTCCCCCGGCTCCTATTCTTTCCCATAAAGCTGTGTGCACTTGACTTTCCTCCTGTTTTTCTAGCACATCCTGTACATATCCTCATTACTGCATGTACCACACTGGTTAGATCTGCTGACTTCCCTGAACTTAGAGCACCTGGAGGGGAAGAACTTTCTTAGTCATATTTGTAGCCTCAGCAGAATTCCCAGCACACACTTGGTGTGTAAGAAATAACAAATGGGGATTGAGGTTTTATCTGGTGACTTGTGCACTTAAATTTCACTAAGATTCTAGTTACCTGGAAGGATAGATCAGTAATGAGTTTACACAGAAACCTAAGTTGTTTTATCTAATTGACCCCACTTCGGGAGCAGGAACAGTGTGGTGGCGCGATGGCAAGGCACAGCAAGCTGACCTGGGGGTAGGTCCGCAGCGTGTGCCAACTTTTAGCTCTGGATGAGATTCAGGGAAAGGGCAAAGGTAACCTGCCTAGTGTGTAGCTTGTTTTGTTTTTTGTTTTGTTTTGTTTTGGCATGGCCCTCATGTGAAAGAGAGATAGGAGGAAGTAAGAAGTGTTTAGAAAATAGCAATCAGCTTTTAGTCTTTCTTGAATAGATTGTAGGAACTGGGCAGAGGCCAACTGTATAGAGGTTAGATGGGGGTGGACAAGTGTTGGAGAGCCTCAGAACACGGACATATGACAGGGTTGTATGTAGAACTGTCCACCATGGAAATGCATAATAATTTTTCCAGAAAAAACAACAACTGCCTTATAGTCTCAGTGTTTTGTATATTTGCACAGAGAGCTTGCTAGTTCATGTACGTTTTTAAAACAGTCATCTGCCCAAGAGAGATGCTTTTGACATACACAGCTATCTACCTGGTGTCAGAATTTCTCAACAGATAAGACGCACTTGTGCTCAGGAAGGAACTTCTGCAGTCAGATAGCACACCGAACTTTTATTGTGAATATGAGGAGAAAGGCATGCTTCAGAATAACAGGAAAACCCACTCCGGTGTATCTGAACCTGACGCGGGGGAGGGGCTGTCATTTTTATCAGGCATGCTGAAAGCAGTTTTTGCAACATGGACTGTCCTAGATTTTATTGCCTCCTGAAATATTTAGTACTATGGCAGAACTTAAATGAAATCTGGGATTATTTTCAGACAGGGTTAGAAATGAACAATAAAACCTTTGTCATGAAGTATCAGACTGATCTTTTTGAATTTCAAAGGATTTAGCACTGTGTTTCTCCATCCTTAGCATGTGTTCCCCCCACCCCCCTAAGTGAAAGGATGGTAGGAGAGGACCTTTTTCTACAACGATTTTTTCTTCTATTATGTCTAAATATATAAAATTTATAGCAATTTTCCAATAGTTCTATATTTACTAAATAAGGTAGTTTGAATATAAAGATTTATAAGCGACCTTTTGACTTCTGGTTTATATGGAATCTTAATAAATTATACTAAATAAACTTTTAAGCTATACTGATTAGGAAGTCTGATAAAATTCTTCTCAAAATGAAAATAAATGTATTTTCATTCTTCTATTTAAAAATAGGCTGTGTTTGACAGTGCCTCAGCTTTATGGCAGTGAAGAGATTAAGTAAAATTCCACTTTGTAGTGACTTTTATATTTTTAAATTTTAAATTCTACTAATTAATACAGAGATACTTTCTGGGAGACTTTATTTCCCTGACAAATCAAAGGTTTACCATGTTCCTTACTATTTGCTTTTGAAACTGTCATGGAGTTTCTCCCCCCCTTTCATTTCTAAAGTGGATTGAACTGTTTAACCAAGCAGATATAAACATTAACAAAGTCTTATTATTATTCCTTATAAAAATTACTTCTTAAGGACCAGCCGGAAGTCCTCCAGTTCTCAACCTGGTTTACAACCTCAGTAAGACGAACAATTTACAGAAATGCCAACTGGGATTGAGACTTCCACAGGGTTTTCCAAATATAATTGTTCTAGCCCCCTTTACATTACTATGGAGTTTTGTTTGTTTCCTTCTGACTGTCAGGCAGACTTCCCTTGAGAAATTTAGACGGACAATTGAAGTGAGATGTGTTTTCAGGAAGACTTAGTGCCGACATTGGGAAGACATCCTGGTGAAATATGGCAGAGGTCATTGTAACATGGCCTTGAGTCTCAGAACTCTGGAGGAAGTAGGTAGGACGTGGTGTCAGAAAGAGAAAGATACTGACTGAGGTGTTTCTAACAGGGAAATGTAGCAATAATAGAACATTACTAATGTTTCATTACCAAATGCAATTTGAAGTTTTATGCAGTTCTAAGAAAATACCAATATCTATGATTATTTTAGAAACATGTACTTTAAAAGAGCTGGCAAATTGATAGTCCATGAATAAGTACTTTCAGGATTCACAGTTGAAGTTCATATTACGGCTTCAATTTAGCTAGGTGTGATACCTAAGTTAGTGACATCTGGATGTCTTTCCAATGTTCTGATTTGTTAAAGACAGTACTGAAATAATTTGACAGATAGCTAAGTATTCTGGGCTTAACATGGAGGCAAATTTTGCATTAGACAGTAGTTTGTCAAATGCAAATTGAGTATCTAACCACCCTAAAAAAATGAATTTTGTTGTGAAACTGAAATGATTACATACTATATTTCCTAATTAGAGACGATGTACCTCTGGTCTAATAAGCTCCATATTGTTATCCAAAATTCAATCTTAATATTATTTTACTAAATCTGTGGTGCTATTTCTCTCTCTCTCTCTTTTTTTTTTTTTTTGGTTGTAGTCGGGGTGTGTGGATGTGTGAATGTTCAGAAGGTTGGGGACAAGTTTGTATGTATTTTCAAAGTATAACACTGAAATACCCCTACAATGCTACCAGGAGCAATAATGTTTTAGGAAGCTTCAGCTAAAGTGTGAGTAATAGCCCTGGGATAAACAGAAGTTTTACCAAAGTATAACCAGAGTTATATGTCCTCAAATTTTCGTATCTGGGAAGCTATGGTATTTAAGTAAATATCAGAGGAACAGAGAGACTTGTATCCATTCCCAGGTGAGTTATTTTCCTATCAGTACCAAGTATGGTAAAGTGTGAGAAAAAAGCAAATTTGGGGATCATTTCTAAGGAGCTTCATATTGTAGGTAGAAATATGTCAGCTATTATACTAATTTAGTCTAAATACTCTTACATTGTAATATGAGAGGTAGATAGGGCATCTTCTCTAAATAGCATAGTTAAAATATTCTTGGCAATGGCAAATAATCAAATAGGGGCACAATTTTTCATTTTTGAGATACGTTGTTTTTTGAAGACATATTCAGTAGTAGTATGTATTTTACTTTAAAAAATGTGGTGACCAGCCCTGACTGGTTTGGCTCAGTGGATAAAGTGTTGGCCTACGGACTGAAGGGTCCCAGGTTTGATTGCAGTCAAAGGCATGTACCTTAGTTGCAGGCACATCCCCAGTGGGGGTTGTGCAGGAGGCAGCTGATCGATGTTTCTCTCTCATTGATATTTCTGGCTCTCTATCCCTCTCCCTTCCTCTCTGTAAAAAATCAATAAAATATATTTTAAAAAAAAGAAAAGAAAAAAATGTGGTGACCAAAGCTGCCTTCCCCCTACTGTTCTGATAATAAGATTTCATATTCTGTGCATTGAATTTTGCATTTCTCAATCTTCTGAGTGCATGAAGAGTTCTCAGCCTTTACATATTAACCCGCCCCTGAAAAGGAGAAGTCCAGTTCCTTCATCGGGCACTGCCCAGGCCACATAGCAACTTTTGCCTCTTCCTAGGGGATCTGATTGGTTCAGTTTGCAGGAGCCCATGGAAGAGTCTACCCTGTTCAGTAGCTATTTAGTAGAATTCAAATACCACTTCAACCCCGTTCAACTTTCCCATGACTCCTAGGGAGGACTGATCTCCATTTTGAAAACAGAAAACAAACCCACAGAGCTGTGAAGGTCAAAGTGGAAGTTAGAAAGCTTTAAGCATAAAGACATGGAAAGGTCTTATTGAAATTTCATTAGCCTCGCTGATATTGAGTCTCAGGTAAGCATTGTAATGACTGGTAACTTTATTGGGTACTTTATAAAGCAGAGGAAAATGGAAGACATTGCAACATGCAGAATAGAGTCAAAGCTGCCATATTTATTGGTAATGAGCTCAAGTAAATTAAAAATGGGAGTTACGCTATTTGCTGGAAGCTTGCGTACAAATTTAGCAAGACATGGAAAATGAATTGTACTCCAGTGAGAACTAGTTTAACATTTGAATTCAGAAAACTCCAGATTTCTTCCTTGTTGGGTCCTGTGAATAGAGAAGAGAGTAAGAAACAAAAGTGATTCACAAAGGGGGCTGGGTGTGGAGATCAAGTGAAGACTTCCATGGGAATAAGCGGGGTTAATTTTTATGACTCTACTCTCCCCACCCTTTTTTTTTTTTTTTGCCACTTCTTAAGCTATTGCTTTCAGTTTACTTCAATGCAGTCACTGAAGTAGCTTAGAAAGAAATCTTTGATATACCAGATCAACCAAAGTTTTAAAATACCCTTTTGTGCCTCCATTTATAATGCAAATAGTAAGCTAGCATTTTGGGTTCATTTCACCATCTTCTCTGAAGTGGGTGAACATATATTGAGCCCAGAGTGAGGGGAGTCCCACAGGAGAGCACATCTGTGATAGTTCAATAATAAAAAAAAATGTATGTAGGTCTTTTCTAAATACCTTTCACCTTCTAAGCATATAAAAAATGGGAGGAAGAGATCTAAGAAGAATAAATTGTGGTTGCCCTCTATGTTAGCTGAATGACTAAAGATATTGTTCTATGAATTACCCACTACTTAAATATTCCTAAGTCTAGCCTTTATGAGCTCATAAAAAAGACTTTGCTTATGTGTCTGTGAAAGCCAGTATCTTTATATACTGTCAGAACAGAACTAACATACTGTTTCAATATAAGTTTGAAAAGCAGCAGATATTTTGTTATATAAAGTAAGCGGGGCAATCACCTTAAACCCACGTTTACATTTTCGTTTTATCATACATAAACATTCCCCAGATGAAGTAGTTTTAAAAAGTGGTAACCTATGTTTGAGAATGATGGAAAGAGACTGAATTCTCGTTGAAATAGCATTGCCACTGTGGTGTTTTATTCATGAGAGAATCTGCAATCTTTTTTTCAGATATACTAAAAAAGCCAAAATTAATTAATGTCAGAAGCTGAAATGAGGGTTGTCAATGATCATGCATCCATGCTGGGAGGAGGCCAGGCTGGGATCCTGCCTAGCCTGCATCCTGCATGAACCCCGGATTCCACTTTCCTGTTCGAGTTCCTCTCTACAGGCCCTCTGCATTCCGAAGCTTCAGACTTTTTTTTCTAGGCAACTGATGTCAAAGTACATTCCAATAAATACCCCCTACAATGCTACCAGGAGCAATAATGTTTTAGGAAGCTTCAGCTAAAGTGTGAGTAATGGCCCTGGGATAAACAGAAGTTTTACCATCTTCTGTTTCATGACTGAGCTTTGCAAATGTAAACAATTTATAAGGGAAAAAGTGGGCCATGTCGGATTTGAGAAACAGAGACAAACTTGACAGGAACGGCAGAGGTGTGCTTTGGCAGGAGACGTGGTTCTGATTCTAAACTGATTAGATACATTCTCCTCTTTGAAATAAAAACCATCATCCCTTCCCTTCCTCTCCACTGTCCTCTACCCTTCCTTCTTGGGCTCTGGCTTGGACTTCTGCTGCCTTTGCTTCTCTCAGGGCCCTGAGCTCATGGCTTCTTCACACTCAACTCTTTTCCCCCTTCATCTTCCTGGATTCTTCTCTCACTTGGGTTTGTTGAGGAGCCCTTTCTCCCCAGGTACCCTACTGGTCTCAGCCTCGCTTGAGTCCCTCGTATTCATTTCCTGATGGTTATATTTTAGGAGGAAAAGAGTCTCCCACTGATCCCTTTCTTTGGTTATCTGAGTTGAATCAAGTTTTGTAACTCTAATTAGGAACAGATCTTTATTTTCCCTATACTGCTATCATTTAACACAGCTGGTGTAAAAGTGACCAAATGCTGAAACTCTTTAGCACCTTAAGACCTATTTGCAGAAATGACAATAAAATTCCATGAGAAAGCATGTGATTTGATCTCACTCATTCATGGACAATAGAGACCATTATAAACTTTTGAACAATAATAGATACAGAGGCAGAGCTGCCTCAAACAGATTGTCAAACTGCAGCGGGAAGGCCGGGGAGGGTTGGGGGGCAGGAGGTAGGGGGGTAAGAGATCAACTAAAGGACTTGTATGCATGCATATAAGCATAACCAATGGACATAAGACACTGGGTGATAGGGGAGGCTAGGGGACTGTCTAGGTCGGGGGGATAAAATGGATACATATGTAATACCCTTTGTAATACTTTAAACAATAAAAAAAAAAAAGAAAGCATGTGATATATACTCCATAGTGGATGCTGTTGGTACCTTGACTACATCCCATTCAGTGGCTGGTACATACTCCCCAGCTTCTTTGAGTATGGCTGGTGTGCTCACAGCTGCTCCTTCTTTGGAGAATCGCCCCATGAGTGACTGGGAAGATGCTAACCATGTCAAGGCCACCTCTTATCTCAATGTGGACCTAATGTCTCAGGTGTGGCTTTAGCCTCTTCGTGGGATCAATTGAAGCTAGTTGCCATCTGAGCCCATGTTCTCATCTAGCTTTCTTTTCCTATTTTTTTCCTCCCTCTCCTCCTGCAAACATTTCTTTAAAAAATCAGTTGAACAAGAATTTCTAGCTCTATTTCTATGGAACCTCACCTAAAACATACACCTTTAAAATAAAGAACCACCTTAGAATTATTCAACCAAATTTTCAATATACAACTAATGACCAGTTTTAAGACAGATATTGATAGAATAAAGCCTTAGATTTGGAAAAACAAAATGAAAATGAGACATTGGCAGTTGTGGCAAAACTTAAGAAGTATCGAGATACTATCTTTTGCTTCATAAAAAAGAGGAAACGCTTTTTAAGGAGTTGCAAATATTTAAAATGTTATTAGCCCAGAGAAATCCCATGAGTGGGGCTGCAGCCGTCTCTTAAGTATTCACATTATGACTAACTTCAGAGTTTCCTAAGTAGTTTCAATTACATGACCTCAAGTCAATCTCATGACAGGCATGACGAGCAGGGATAATTATTAGCCCTGTTTTCTACATGTGAAGACTGTGTCTCCGAGGGGTTAAATGCCTTGGCCATTATCTCACAGTTAGTTAATACGTGGACTGTGGTTGGCACTCATACCCAGAAGACTGTGAAACATGAGTAAGTCTGTTATTTTAAAGCAGGTTATTATGTTTATCAGAGGCTGGGCCTTCGCAATTCTGTTATTAAATCTGTTAGGGCTGCCTCAGTGATCCACCTACTAACCTGGAGTCCATCCTGGGCAAAGTGGTCACATTCATATCAAATGTGTATCTTACTTACCCATTGGTGTCTAACAAATTACCCTAAAACTTAGCAGTTTAAAACAACAAACATTTATTAATTACCAGTTTCTGTGGGTCAGGATCTGAGGGTTGCTTAAGTACCTCTGTTGCAAAGACTTCTCAAGCTTCAGTCATCATGCTGGCCAGGGGTGAGGTCTCGTCTGAAGGTTGGTTCAGGGGGGATTGGACTCTAGGCTCACTTAGGTAGTTGTTGGCAGGCTTCAGTTCCTGGCGAGCTATCAGACCGAGGGCCCCATTTCCTCCCTAGTGGTTGGCCGGAGGGCTCCCTCAGTTTCTTGTCACATGACCCTTTCCACAGGACAGCTCACAATATGGCAAGTGACATCCCTGAGAATGAGCAAGGGAGAGAGCAAGGAGGACAAGCAAGATGGAAGCCAGGGCTTTTTGGTAATAACCTTGGAATAGACAGCCCTTGGCTTTCACCGTGTTCTGTTGAAGTGAGTCACGAGGTCCAGCACATACTCAAGGGGAGGGGATTATACAAGGACATGGATATCAGGAGGAAGGAGCATTTCAGAGGTTGCCTACTGCGGCGGGATACTGGCTTTCATGTCCAAGGCCCTGCAATTTGATCCAACCCCTTGTTCTCTCTCTGAGGAAGTGCTGGATTATTTGCAATATGTTAATTTTATGGGTTTAGGCATGTGCTCCAGTTTAATGCTCATCTCACTTGTTCTTCCTCCCACCCACTCTTCAATTTCTCTTCTCCTTTTGCTCTTCCTTTCTGGCTTCCTCTGCCCTCCTGCTCTATCTCTACTCACTTCTCTTTCAGACTCCCTGTTTTTCTTTCTTCTTCTTCTCGCCCTCTTAGCAATAGTCTTTTGTTCAGAATCCAAGTCCTCTATGTTGTTCCTTCTACCGTGGCCCTTATTACTCCTCTGCTCATAGGGATCACAAACAACCAGCAATTTTAGGTGCTGGCTTTTAAGTTACTAAATAAAAGTGTTTTATTCAACAAGTGAGTCTAGTCTTTCTTCCAAGTTCTTCTAAGAAGATGACACCATGATGAAGTGAGACATGTGTTTTTTTTTATGGAACTTTGCAAATCCCATTTTAGAGGGAGGTATATTTTTTTCCTCAAGCATAAGTCAGGTTGCAGTTTTCTCTAGTGTCTAGAGTAGTGTGTTTTATACTAAATCTTTAAAAACATACGATGATTCTGATGATGATGATGATGATGATGATTCAGGTCAAAAAGGAAAAATATCTCTCTATCCAACGTGTAAAATCACCTGTTTTACTCTTGATGACAGGGACTGCCAACTTTATATCTATTTTTAGTACCTAACATTATTTGAATAAATGAGTGAATGCAGCACCATAGCAAAACTATAGTAAATAGTTTTGGATGGGCTTGTTATTTCATATACAAAAGATAGGATAGAAAAATGGTTTTTCCAAATTGCATGTGAAATTATGGAAGAATTTTAATAGTATCTCTCTATTTTTCAGCAATAGAAGATGCTGGCAGAGAAAAGAGACTGTATGACCCAGCAGAGAGCATATTTCACATGTGGGGGTGATGTGCAGTAATTAGCCTGTTTTGGTCTAGGATGACAGATTCCATAGACTGTTTGGTGATGTTAGGCAACGATTCTTGGGGTAAAACGTGATTAGAATATCTTCAACTCAGTGACATAGTATGTTTGTTAAGCCTGTTGGCGCATAGCAACCGATTTCATTGCATGACCTACTGGCTAGAAACATCAAAAGTGGAAGTCACATCATTTGGAGAACAGTTGTTTAGTGAGTTAGAATGAATGAAGTCTTTAGTGAGTGCCAGCATCAAATTCTATCCTAGTTTGTTGCTTGTCATGCCCTATTCTCCATCTGGGATGCCCAAGGCACTCTTTTTCAGGACACTTGACCTACCAGTCATATTTCAGAAACTACCCATTTGGTGCTTGCTGATGGAGTTTAGACTCTGCGGAGTCTGGCTGCTGGATTACATACAGACTAATGACCCATCAGATGCTGAAGGCAAAAGCTTAAAGTGCACTAGTGAATTAAACCACAGTATTGTCAGAAAGGAAGAATTTACTATGTCATTAAACTTGATTCAGTAAGTTTTGCTTCTTTAGATACACCACACTGAGGGAAAAGGAAGAAATTAATTTTAAACAAGTGTTATCCTCTTTTTCCATTTTCCCAGGTAAAGGATATTCATGTGAAAGTAAGAAACAGAGTATTTCCTTGAGATTAAAGGGAAGTCATTAAAAGGAAAGATAAATTGTGAAAACTGGGCATGACTGCCTAGCCAGGCATACACTTTGAAGATCAGAGACTGCGTGCTCCACTCAGTAAACACAGAGGAAAACCAGCCTTGCCTAATTTAATGATACCCTGGGTGTATTCTTCAGGGCTTTGCATAAAAATCTCAGAGGCTCATTGATACAAAGATGCCAGCAATAATCATGGTTAATGCTTAGAGTTTAATCTGAAAGGTAGAATGGGCACAAAATGCAAATGATTTTTTGCTTCAAATCTAGGAATTATTATAATATGAAGAAAACTCTCTTAAATATTACTATAAAACATAAAAATATGAAATATCTGGTGTTGAATTTTTATACACATACCTCATGCTTGCTTCATAGCAATGCTAGTAGATAAAATGTCTATAAATAGTACCTTAAAAATAAGTGAGGAAATTGCTGAGAGTTTGTAGCCTTTGTTGTTTATCAATCAAAATGATCTGGCAGTCCTCCCAGGGATTCTAAAGGCTCTAAAATGAATTCCAGTGTTATAGAAGGAAATGGTAAAAAAAAAAAAAAATAAAATTAGACTTATCATCATAACTACAATGTCAATTCTAATAACGGAGAGATACTTTTATTATTTGTATTCTAGGTAATAAGATATATTTTCTATTAGTGATTACCATGTAGTGGAATAAACGGAAGAGTTCAAATCCTCAAAGAACAAATACTGGTCATATTTTTGACTGAATAAATTCCATGGCAGGTGGCTTATGTCAAATAAAAGAAGAACAGTACTATGAGGTAGGTCTGTGTCCAAGGGATTAAGCATTGTAATTACATTAGAATTATTTCCTATCCCAGGATATGTAACATTCCATGCTTAAGATGAACATAGAAATAATAACCAGTGGAGTACTTTTTTTCTTTTAGTCAGTCATTACTAAAGATGATGGCTTAAACATTTTTTTAAAAGTAGAGTTCTAAAGCCAATCTAATTTGGAATATTCTTTTTCTTTTCTCCCCCACTCATTCCCTCCCTCCCTCCCTTTCTCTCCTTCCCTCCCCTTTTCTTTTCTTTTCTCTTCCCTTTCCTTTCTTTCTTTCCCTAACTTCCTTCCTTCCTTCCTTCCTTCCTTCCTTCCTTCCTTCCTTCCTTCCTTCCTTCCTTCCTTCCTTCCTTCCTTCCTTCCTTCCTCATGCTGGAATCACAAGATTTGTTTTCATTTTATTCCTGAAATTATTTTAATCTTGGACCCTTACCAGGAATAACAGACAAGAAATCCCACTTTCTACTTTTTCAATATGCTTAGTAATGCAGAGCATTTTTTAAAATGTCAACTATAATTTAAAGGAAAAAAAATCATCTTCCCTTAAGGTGGTCCCAAATTTCAAGGTAAGGCACACCTTGACAGGAAAGAAAGACTGCGTTGGCAAACTCTTCGACCCTTTACAGACTCACAGAGGTGTCCCCCACCACAATCCCGGGAGGAGTATCTGGCCTGGTTCCTCTGTCAATTGCTTCTTTGCCAAGAAGGGAAGGTTACAGAGAGAGGACTGTCACAGACCAAGGTCACCACGGCTGTTCACAGAAGTTTCCTAAAGAACCCCTATGTGCCCATTAATGGAGTATCAGAAGGGAAACCAATTTCCACTCACAAATGCCATTTTTAACTTCTCTCACATATTAGTGAAACTATGTTATTGCCTGTACCTATAAAACTGTGGCCCTTATAACGACCTCTTGAGTTTACTGTGTATGTTGAGTAAATGTATATAAGCTTCTAGAACAGTACATGGAAAATAGAAATGCATTCTATATTCATATTTTTATTAGCTCCACACTTCTCAGATTTTAATGTTCATAAGAATCATGTGGGGATCCTGTTAAAATGCAGATACTGACTCAGTCGGTCTGTGACGGGGCCTGAGATCCTTTTTTATTCTTGTTGTTAATTCTCACCTGAGGATATTTTTCTATTGATTTTTAGAGTTAGTGGAAGGGAGGGGGAGAGACAGAGAGAGAAAAAAAAAAAACATCGATGTGAGAGAGACAAATAGATCGGTTGCCTCCTGCATGCACCCTGACCAGGGCCGGAGATCGAGCCTGCAACCGAGGTCCACGCCTTTGACCAGAAATCAAACCCAGAACCTTTCAGTCAGGGGGCTGATGCTCTATGCACCGAGTGAACCAGCTAGGGCAGGGCCTGAGATTCCTTATTTCTAATAAGCACCCAGGTGATGCAGGTGATGTCAGTGCTGCTGATCCACAGGCCACAGCAGCAGCAAAGATTTAGGTAGTAATTAATCTTGTTGTTTAGTTACAACTGTGACTATAGTCTGTGAGGCCTTAGTCCTGACTGGACAGTCGTCTTCCACGGATGATCTAGAAGGCTCTGAGTGAGCCGTCACACAAGATTTTTATCTGTATTTTTTATTCATAAACTCGACTGAAATCTGAAGGACTATGTGATGCATTGTGGGAATAACTGTAATGTGTAATCCAGAATCTAAAGTCTAATCTGTAATCCCACCAATCCTCCAGGTGAGTCCCACTTGCACTTTGAAAACCATGAAGGCATTTGGGAGGAATGGGGGTTCTGGGGGTTCTGGAAAGTTTGTTTTGTATATTCAAACAACTGTTCTAGTTTAGACGGAAAACACGTTTTCATGGTGAAGTCTAGGTGACACATCTCTGGGAAACCACTTAAGAATCTCGTTTCAGGGACGGTATTTAGTGAGGCCAGGTGCTCTCCATGATCAGTAACAGGTTGCTGCAGGAACATTGGTTGCACCCTCATTCATCCTGCAGCCAAGTTTAACCTACAGACCTATGTTGCCTGTATCGTCATTTTAGGTATGTGGCCGTGAACGTTATGCATGAGTTTTTTCTCTCTCACCAAGATTTTCATCCTTTTTTTCCTTGCTGTGTTATACATGTCCCCAGAGACCAGTAGGGTCTTATCTTTGAGATTTATTGTCTTTTCTGGTAGTGTATTTTCTCTCTCACTTCAGCTCTAGCCTGATGGTGCTGGACGCAAATATAGAGACAAAGTAATTTGGAAAAGCAAACCAGAGACAATTTGTAAAGCAATAATATGTATTGTTCTGAGCCAGAGTTTCCAACAATCAATGAAGATGAGGAAAATCCAGTTGGGAAGTAAGATTTTGGAATGATTGTTTTCTAGAAACAGAAACTAGCATTACAAAAACAACAGAGGTGGCGGTGGGGTGGGGGGAGGGGGGTGAGACCACCCAGCAGCTCTACTGCCTTATTTATTGAGTATTCTTAAATTTACTTGAACCGTATTATTCTATGACCAGTCCTTCCTACCAATTAACTAATTCAAATTATCATGATAGGGATACAGATTTTTGTCTTATGTATTCTGCACTATGGTAATAGCGCACCTATTTAGGGATATGGATCAACTATATCCAGAAGTTTACAATAAATAAAAAAGCCCTACAAGGTATATCTGTCATAAATGTAATAAAGTCATGCCCTTTACTCATTGTCAACAGCCACAAACCCTCAGGCATGACAGTTCCGTCTTTTAGCTCAGGTATCTGGTTTCTTGGCTAACACATTAGAAGTTACTGGTTGGAAGGGAGTAGAGCTTGCCCTTAGAGCAGCTTGGCAGCTTATGAAAAGAGGAAAAAAAATTAAAGGTCCGCAAAATCAGATACGAAAGAGAAAAAATAAATTGAAATTTGAACTATTTTCTCAGGGGGCAAACAGCCCTCTGTATGTCAGAGCTGTGTTACAACACTTTTCATCACACATGGCCATAACGGTGGCCTAGAGCAGGGATTTTCAGCTGGGGTGCCGCAAGGATTTTTAAAACATGAAATACCTGACTATCTAGTCAGGGGTACTGACCTCTTTTCCCTTAGATCAGTGGTTCTCAACCTTGGCTGCACATTAGAATCACCTGGGAATCTTTTTAAAATCCTGATTTCTGGGCTTCATCCTCCGGAAATTCTGTTTCTTTGTTACTAATGTTGTAGCCTCACCCCATAACAAAGAAACAGAATTTCCGGAGGATGAGGCCCAGAAATCAGGATTTTAAAAACATTCCCAGGTGATTCTAATGTGCAGCCAAGGTTGAGAACCATTGCCTTAGATTATCAAGTAAAAACTGACAACAGCTAACACAACAATAGCTGTCTGGTGTGAATGAATCAAAATTATACCTACTTTTGGTCAGATTGGCAAAAAGGTAATATATTTTTTGGTGTGCTGTGGGATTTGAATGATTACTCTGTGTGTGTCATGAGTTGAAAAAGGTTGAAAATCCCTGGCCTTAGAGTAATCGAAAAAAGTTAAACTCATCTTTGGTTTCCTCTGTCTTAGGAAACCAGAACATTTATGATATGATTTTAAAAGGTTTCAATGAACATTATTTTTAAAATTTGAAACTGAGGTTTTAGTTCTTCAAGAAGTATATACCTTTTCCTGGTTATAGCAGATAATTCAGGCAAGCATTGATTTGACTCCACTTTGATTTTTTTTTTCCATTCTAGAAAAGAGAACGAGTTTTATGTGTGAAAGACAGGGTTAAAAGTTTAAGTTTCATGGGGGTCTTAAACTTTTTATTTGTATTCAGACTTTGTGTGGAAAATTAAAACATATTCTTGTCCTGGGAAATGAAGTAAAATGGAATTAGGGAGTAATTATGACTAAAACCGTGAGTTTACAAACTCCAAGTGCTGCAAAACTGACAGACGCTGGGAGTTAATATTTATCCTGCACCTTCATACCTTCAGATGGAAAGTACTAAACAAATATCAAGCACCGTGAACTCTGTGGAATTTTCAGTCTTTACAATTTGCTAACAGCAAGCTACTCAGTGGCTTATTATGGAAGGCTTCCCTTTAGCGGCACTGGTTTCTGCTGGTGTCCGCCTTCCTTAGTCACACCACAGTTCTTTCCTGTTTTCTTTCTCAGACTCTTTCTGAATTTTCACATGACCAATGACATAGGCGATGATTTTAAGCCTAAATTATTTTGGCAGACACTTTACGTCTGCAGAGCCAGAGTGAAAAGTAAATTTGAAATCATATCAGATGAATTCTGTATACAGAGTCTATACCGTCCTATGTTGGTGACATAAAACTTGAAGCTCTGCCTTGACATTGGTGCCCAACCCTAGTGGCAGCTGCCTCTCAGAGGTGGGTCTCTAAAATGTGCAATATAACTTGTCAAACTCAGGCCAGGAAAGGCGGCCCAAATTGGTCTTCATTAGCTGGTGTTACTGAGAATGATGTATTGATGTATCTATATTTTTGTTTAACAAGAAGATAATCCATAATGTACATCATTGTTCTGAAGGCAGAGTGCTACATAGGTTATCTTTCTCGCTTCTGGAACTTATTTCTGAAACAGTTGCCTGAGTTATGTTCTATTATGTATCTTTAAAAATCCAACGTTTTAATGACTACGAATCTCCCTGTCAAAAATAGTCCAACAAACACTGAGTCACTGAATTTTCATAGGCAGAATAAGCTAATAACATACGCTCACTGACTTATGCCTACGCACACAGACACACAGATACACACACACACACACACACACACACACTCACACACACACTCACTCACTCACACATGCAGGGACAATCACAAAAACACTGGTTCTTGCTCCAGACTTCACACAGAAAAAGAAAGTTTAAAATTCTCATGGGAAATCACTAATTTTTAAGAAAAATTAGATTATGAATATTAGGAGCTGATAAATAATTGTCAGGTTGAAAGTGTTTGTACAAATAGCTTTAAAGACTAGACCAACATGTAAACCCCAGATTCCTAGTGTATCTCTGTTCCAGGCACTGTATCTTTTTCCCATTCCACCTCAGAAGATGAATTATTTTCTCCCCTTGGACTAAAATCATTTCTATACACATGGTCAACATACAAGAAACCAATATTGGGAAGGACCAGAAAATTAGGAGTAATTGTTAAATTAGTAAGTAGAGCAGTTAACCTAATGTATAAGAAAAACCATGATGCCTCATTTCCCCCTTCCCACCCCCTTCACACGGTCCCGTACCCCACCTGGTATCATATACACAAATTCAGAGAATTTTTGTTGTCTTTGCTTTAGAATAATCATGGTCTTTTCTGATGACAATTCTGAATTTTTTAGGTTTCCTTTCCTCCTGAAGAAGTTTTATGAACCGTGTTTGAGATAGAGCTGTTGGTCGTGCAGGCTGCACTCCATGTTTTTGTCTTTGAGTGTCTGGAACATTGCGGTGCTAGCTGTGGCAGCCTGGAGTTCTCCAGGTGGTAGTTATTAACTGCCGTGTCATGGTTCATGGTGAACAAGCTAGGTCAACAAACTTGTTTTTCATCATGGCTGGTTTTAATTTGCAAGGGAGCTTGTTACCTATTTGATAATGCTTCACTGAAGTTCACCTATTTCAGGTAGATTAATAGCTTGTTCAGGGATGAGGAGCCCAGGGGCCCTGTTGTAACTGTGGGCTGGAGGTTCAAGGTTCAAACTTCAGAAGGTAGAAGAGCCCTTGTTTTTCTTTTACCTATTTGCCAGCACATGCCTTAGTGAACTTTTATACTTGGCAACGCTTGAACAATCACAGGTTTGAGATCTTATAGCAATATTAGGAGCTGTGTTATATAATGAAGAAAAAGATGTGCCCTGGTAGTACTCTCTAGATTAGAAGACTTTGCAGTTTTGAAGAGCATGGGGTTAGTGGAGATTTAAAATTACACGTATATCATTTCCTGGTCATTCACTAGGAAAAAGATTTAAAAATTCTCAAAAATGAATATTACATTTTACGCAAATCCATATAGTAGGTAAGTATTAGCTTGAAATAAATACTCGAGAAAAGGATATTTTGTTTGGATTAATTCATGCTGGGGACATATCATTCATTCCTTAAATGAATGTCTACATGAATACTTTTATAATACATTTTAAAGTTGCTAGTAAATTACTTACCCCCAAATTTCCTTCTTTTTATGAAGGGGAGTCCCAGCACATTTGTTTTCTTTAAGCCATTAACAAATAAATCACTGGGTGCAAAAAGTGTATCACTTAGCTCTGTCCATCTGGAGAGGAAAAGATTCCAGCTGCATTTCCTTCATAATATGATTCTGGTATTATTTATTTATTTGTTATCTTATTGTTAACATGGTTCTTGTGAATCTCAATGTAGCAGAAGTTCCCACTTAGATTTTACTCCCAAAGCATTTACATTTAGCACTGCTATATGAAGAGTAAGCCACAATGGAAATATTAATGACGTCTCTGTACCAAACACAGGTTGGCAATCTCTTAAACTGATAGATTTCTAAAGCAACTCTCCATTTCAAACAAGTATCTGGTATTTGGATCCCCCAACCAGTTTGAAAAATAGTTTAACTACATAGATTGGCTATCTAGGAGCTTGTAAACAAATTCATAAATTTGTCATGCTGATTACAGTGTTGGCAAACACAATGGCTGATCATGTTATAAATGTTTATCAACACCCGCACTCACCCACCTGCTAAGAGGTGCTACGCTTTAATGAAATTGTTTGAATATCAAGGCTGGTTGCTAAGATACAATGTTCTTGTTACCAGGGATGTGATGCTTGCAGATTTCTGTTATCAAATAATGATTAGAGATGTGCTAACCTCAAGGTGCTCAGTGCAGTGAAAGGTTTACTGAGCTACAAATTAGTAAACTGTCTGCTTGAGCAGGCACTGGCAGAAGAAACATGTGCCTCATCCATACACGACTGGCATTTTCAAAGAAGACAAGAGAGAACAGGGAGCATGGCCATAAATGACAGGGCCTTGAAAGTTTGCCATGGGAGTTTTATCTACTCTATTGCCTAGTGTGATATATCTTTAGCCAGCCGGGGAATTTGTTGAAATCCACTGCCAATAACTCTTTCCTTTCTTATGAAAAATCCATTCTTTACATTCCTTTTCATTGGTTGCTATAAAATGATTAACATTAAACATATTACATCTTTTTGTGAGAAATAAAAGTAAATAAAAGTGTAATGCTACAGCGTGAAGATATATTTAACACGAGCACATTTTTAAGATAATGCCAGGGTTAAGAAATTTATTGGTATAAATGTCATTTCACTATGATGAGTTCTGCAAATAATAATGCAGCTTTTTTTCCTATTGAGACTTGAATTCTCCAGGATATTTAATATAATATAAACTATCACCATCTAAGTGTTGGGCTGTTTCTCTTTACTTTAACCTTATCGAAAGCAAAGAATGGGAGATGACCAAGCCATGTTGTCTACATTAGTCTAATTGTTTATCGTGTAAAAATAGGACCCGAGGTACAACAGTGCGGCTATACTAGGGCTGCTTTGAGCACAAGACTTTCACGTTGCAACATTTTCTGTGATTTTATGACAGTCTCTGGGATTCCCAAGTGCCCTACTCATGACTAGTTATATTTCAGAAATGTGTGGGTAAATATACTTCTGGTGTCATGTATAATTTTTGCTCTTGTTACTTCATAAAAAATTTCAATTATTAGGATTGCAGAGCTGATGGATTTTAAATTGACTCTTGAAAATTCCCTCAATAAAAATGGAAATTGTTGATATAGTTTAATAATGAAAGTGTTAAAATGCTATTTGGATTTAACATCTGGCCTTCCATTAGGTTATGAATGCCAAGAGAGCAGAGACTGAGCCTATTTTGGCTCACCATTATATCACCGTCCTACAGGAGAGTGACCATGCAAAAGAGCCGCCTTGATGAATGAATGAATGATACCAGAATCTAGAAAATTTTCCCAATATCCCTAACAGATACTTCAAAGTGTGTACGTTAAGTTTTCCTGCCTTTTGTATACAGTACAAAAAGATCCAAAGGAAAAGGGGCCAATATTTTACCTGTGTGAAACAGATTGTATATGTTCCAGTTTTACTGATGAGGAAAACAAAGTTCAGAGGAATAAGAAAATTTCTCAGTTGTCACACACTAATGTGAGGCTAAGCTGGACCTCAAATCCAGGTCTTTTTAAAGTTTAGTTCTATTTTCAGAACCTCAATTGCCTCTCTGATATTGTAAGAGCTGAGTGGACAAAGAGAGACAAATAGTTAAGTAGATGTGGATGAGAACACATTAAAATGCAGCAAACATTATATGCCCATTTTGTGCCAAGGAAACAGGTAGGTAAGTGGGGGATAAAAAGAAATAATTTATAAAGTCCTTGGCTATAGGAAGTTTTCAGTTTATTTGTTGAAATATGATATGCTCACTTTAAAGAATTTGAGGACTAGATATGAATTCCCAGAAAGACGTATTTAGCCTGAACATGGAGAGAAGATTCTCATTGAGGATGAGGATAGTAAAAGGCATCAAAAGGGTTGGTATTTGGTTGTGAGATGTGGCTCTCTTACCACCAAGATCTGGATTTGAATTCTTGTTCTGTCATATTTTGGCTATATGAATTTGGGAAAGTTTCTTAACCAATATATGTTTTTTGTTTTTATATTTTTCTTATGTATATATTAAATTAATTTGCTAAGGTAATGTGCTTAGCACATACTGAGCATTCAATAAATGTCAGTTATTTCTAAATCATACTCACGATCTGTGCCCTACAGAATAGAGCTCTATTACACTTGTTCTAGCCCAAAATTTGTTTCTGAAACTTAAATTTCACCTCTTTAAAGAGATGCTCACCTTGTTTTTATACTGTCCAAAGGTTGGTTCAATGAAACTGATCCTATTTACTGATGAATACAGAAGTGCGAGCAGAAGAGACATTGTAAAAATGTTCCTATGTTCTTAAGACTTTTATGCTCTGATTAGACTTACAAACTGACACGTGTTTGATTAGAGCTGCCCAGGGACATGTGGAAGTATTGCCTAGGCAGGTGTGTGCTGTCAGGTGAGAGAGACCAGCACTGGGTGGGCTCACTGGAAGAGATTTCTTCTTTCCTTACTCAAAGGTCCTTATGAGGCTTAAGAGAGAAGCTAAACCTGATGTCAAAAGTGGGATCTGAAGTCAAGGTAATTCAAATGATAATGTTACACCTCTATTCCCAGAAGAGCTCACCAAATATGTTAATGTTCTCAGGACTATAATTGTGCCCAGAAATACCATATGTCCTGATTTTTCTTGGAAATTAACTGTTGTGATATTCTGCAATACATCTCTTCACTTTTTCCCACTTCTTGTTTTATCATAATTCAATGCTGCATTCCTTTATTCCATGCCTTCTTAATGTCTGTACTTTTTTTCTTGAGTCTAAATAAGAATACTAACTGTTTGGCCTACTGACTCAGAAGCCAGCTTGTCTAAACGAAAAACTGTCTCTACTGTCGAATTTGTAAGGCTGTATTTTAAAATGCTTCGAATTCACCAGTTATTAAATTATAAAATGGACTATTAAAAACAGGAGGTTTCTGCCACTTGGGTAATGTATTATATGTACCCAAACACCCATTGTTCATATTTAGAGATCCCCTAAATATAGATGTACTGAACTACCTACATATAATTCACATCATGTCAAAGCACCAACCCTTCCCAGTGTGGGGTAGTGTGGGCATTTTGTTATCTACAGCAGATGTTGACTCTTTTTTGAGGAGGAAAAAACCTCCTGCTTAAATTTATGTTGCATTGAGCAAGTTGTATTGCTTGCGATTATATGTGGCTCAGCTGTTTCACGTGGCATGACCTGCTATAACCTGACCTAATGCAGTCCACATGTTGTCCCGAGTGACACACTAAAACATTCCACTTCTCCATGGAACTGTGTGAGCAGGTGATTTCTCTAAATGGCAGACACTCCCAGGCTTGTATTTTAAACCTCCACCACTTTAGCTAAAAATATCTTCAAAAGCCCACCCAAAACATCTCCCTTGGTTATTTTTGCAAATTGTTGGGTGATTTACAAAGAGCAGGGAGGGATACACAAGGAGAAGTTTTGAATTATTTACATAATTTGATAGGATGGTGCCTCCTTTAACAAATCCACTTGGTGGAAGTCACAAATTCATTTACTTCACATGATCCGAGTCCCAGAGAGGGGACTTAATTATGTGATTATTAGCATGCTGCTTCGTGGATTCCAGCAAGTGATAGTTATATTTCTCATTAAGCTAAACTTAAAAAAAACTTACATAAGAATTACTATGTCCCAGCAAACAGCCCTCATAAGAATGCCAATTATGTATTTTGACCAATATATTTATTCATCTTCTATGACAGTGGTTCTCAACCTTGGCTGCACATTAGAATCACCTGGGAATCTTTTTAAAATTCTGATTTCTGGGTCCCATCCTCCGGAAATTCTGTTTCTTTGTTACTAATGTGAGAACAACGAGCACCGTGGGATCGGAATTCAACATGAAGTATTTGCCATCAGTGATACAGTTTTACACGGCGGGTCATGCAGACATTTTCACCTGGTTCCCTGAATGACCAATGGAACACATTGGTAGTATATCTGGAGTAGAATTCTTTTTATTAAGCAAACTGACCAAATAGGAATCTAACATATAGTCCTGGTTTCTCCAGCATTGTGCTCTAAGCAAGTGAGGCAATTAGCCAGGTGTACAGGTCCCCAGAGCACAGGTCTGGTAATTGGACCTACTTCCAGCACATGCTGGCTGGGTGACACATTGCAAGTCACTTAACCTCTCTGAGCCTTTCCTTCTTCTATATCACAACATGATACTATTATGTACACTGTAGGATGCTTATGAAAATTAACTAAATTATGTGAAGTGACCTGTCATTAGCTTTGTTAAATTTAATTATAGAAAGAGAAAACCAACAACTCCTCACAAGTAAACTGAGTAAAATAAATCAACACATTTACAAGATACTCCAGGCTCCCCTTTGTTTCTTTTTTCTAGAAATGTTGGGGACTCTGTTGCAAGTAAATTGTTCTGGGCACGAATATTCTGAGACACCTCTAAGGGCTCTGAGCTTTTGTTTCCTTTTCCCTTTAATTAGAAAGACGGTTTATGTAAAGTATCCAAAAATATGAAAGATTATAAAACTAAATGCCACAGCACATACAAGGAATAAAACCTTTGCTTACCTAAGACTTTAATTTTCACTATGCAGTGTATACATTTGTAACCTAGTGTTATCAAGATCTCCAACACTGTTTGACTCACTGAAGATAAAATGTCAGGTTAATTGAACCTATCAAGAAAGGTAATGATTTCTCAGTGGAGTACCTATTCATGGTTGAATAATTTATTAGTTGTAAAGTGCATTGGTACCAAGGTATGTCCATATTGGATAGAGCACAGGAGGTAATATGGCATAACATAAATCTAGTGGGCTAAATTTGGTTGCTATTTGATATGAAATAGTTATTGAAGAGGAAAATAGCTCTAATGCATTGAAAATGTATGTAATGTATTTACATTTTGCCTGTTAAGAATAAGATATGATGAAATTAACAACTATGGTTATCTTTTTCAAAGAAAGTATATGACTGAGGTGATATGGAATGTTTTTCAGTCCTTCCTGAGGACATGACTTTACCCAATACATTAACCATAATTTTCTTTTCCTGTGCAGATTAAGTTAATGTCTTCCCTACTCTTGGTCATTTTCCTTCTTTTTAAATGACTAATGAACTTTTTCCTATCGTTGATATATAAGGGTTTTTTTTGCTTTTTCTCTATAGGAAAATTTTCTTTAAGTGGCTTAGTTTTTGCATTTATATAGCATGTTCTAAACAAAATAATTTCTTGAACTTCATCTAATATCACAAAACTGAAACTTAGCAGCTGGAACAATTGTTGATCCATAGTAGATGCTCAGTAACTTCATATTGGATGGATGAATGGATGAGTAAATAACACAATGACTAAAAGAAAGCTAGTATGAAGAAAAAATAGTTTGTAATGAATGTTGTATGCCATTTTAATTTTTATTACACCTCTCATGGTTATTGTTTGTGCTGATTTAATTGAAAGATTTACCTCTGACACATGATCTTACATTAAATATAGGTATTTCTTATATTAATAGTAAACTTGATGATGGCACCATTTAAAAAAATTGAATACATCTCCCACCTTGAACACATGTGGATGCCTTAAGTAAAAGCTATAGTATAAGGAAAGATTGGTTGGTGAGATGGAACTGACTTTGACTCAAGTCTCACACATGAACCTATTATTTAACTCATAGAGCATTATGCATAGGTGGAAATTCAAGTTTAAGAATAGAGAACACTGACTTTTGCTCACAAATCACATTTCCTGAAACAGATGTGTTTAACATATCCAGGTGGGTTGGTAGGGGTTTGCTTTGGGAAACTGACTATAATTTGAAAAAAACTTCTGCTAATGTTTTTCATACTGAATCAACTGGACCATTTTCATGGAGCAGAAGACACTAAAAGAACATCAACTCTGAGTGGAGAAAAACTTGGATAAGTCTGGCTGCACAAGTACATAGCCACCATTATAATACCTCTATAGAGACACATTTTAGAATATATAAGGATAAGCATTCTGTTTAGGTAACATTAGTCTAAGTTCTCTGTTTTACTGATGAAGAAATTGAGATGCACTAAAGTTATATTACTTGTCCCACATGCCACAACTAGTTTATTGCCTAGAATGTCAACTGAGGTCTCTTGACTCTCAGTCCAGTGCAATTTTTGTACATGACATCATCTCCTAATTTATTATAAAAGAGTCAAATGATACAATTCATGAAGATTGAGACGTAATTAGCATGGCATAGACTTAGCATTTTCAATAGCTCTGAAGCATCTGTATTATACTTATGACATATCAACACCGAGGAGAAGAACTGGGGAATTCAAGGAAAACTAAAATACAAGAATTTATGTGACTGGGATTGAAATAATAGTCTGCTTAGAAAACGGTTCAAATAAGGACATGCCCCAAACTAATTTTTGCTCACAGAAGCCAAATTATGCAATTCACAGTGAGAGAGGAATAGGCTGGTGGGGAAGTGAGACTTCATGTAGAAAATTGCTTTTGAAGGGAGAGTAATGTTTGCAATGTTAGGGAGGGAGGAGGATATCCAATTAGGGGTAAAAAAAAAAAAAACCTGATGTGAAAGTGTATACATTGTAAATGGGACTGTTACAGTGAGATCTACTCTTGGTAGATAGTAGCTAAGGGTTTGGAAAAGAAAAAAACAGGTTTTAATATGTAGTGGTAGGTGAGCTACGTGGTATGTT
This sequence comes from Myotis daubentonii, assembly GCF_963259705.1. Lineage (NCBI taxonomy): Eukaryota > Metazoa > Chordata > Mammalia > Chiroptera > Vespertilionidae > Myotis > Myotis daubentonii. The sequence goes on along the minus strand of NC_081846.1, from coordinate 68,969,292 downwards.
GGGAAGAGCACAAACTCAGATCAACATGAATTTGAAGTAGCATGCATCATTTAATAGCTTGACAACTCTGCACATGTTACTAGACTCTCCGAGCCTGGATTTCCTCATCTGTCTAATGGACGTAATAGCCACAGAGCTGTGCCAAGTGAAATAGCATATAAAGTGCTCAAAGAGCCTTCCACATCATAGGTGTGCAGTAAACATGTTTCGTTACCTTCTACTGGTTTATCTATAATGCATGACATACAATGCTACATTCATTTAAGACATATACGTTAATTATGTATGATGAGTTACTAGTTCGAGGCTGAGAATATGACAGAAACAATGCAGAGGACTGTCCAAGATCAGGACTGTTCCGTGGCGGCACTATAGAAAGTGATCATCACTGGGCCACATAGTAGAGAATAGACCACCTTCATCAAATTAATATCCTGTCCAAATGAGCTAAACTAAGTTTCAATATTAATCTGTAGGAGAGGAATATTTGATTGATCTTTTATTTTAACCAAGAACTCTCTGCAGAGCATGACACAAGTACTACATTATGCATCCACCATGTTCTTTTTAACAGTTCTAAGTGCCTGGTTCACTGTTGTGGAATAGTAGCTTTATGGGCATGTAAACTGTGTGAGGTATATCTTTGATTATTGTTTGATTGATATAATTCCACTAAGTCTTGTTCTTGCTAATTGTAAAAGTGTGCATCAGGAGTTATGACTTATGTGAAGGGTCCTATCTACTTTGGAACTTTTATCTAAGGAATGTGGACTGAAAAACATCAAGTCAAATGAATTTTGGTAATAGGAACAAATTTGATTGAATTTTAAGGTTTCCATAATTTCGCAAATTAGTCAAGCCTCTCTCTTTAGACAAGTGAACAGCAATCTGCACTTCATTGTTGATGTTTCCTGTTCTGTGGGACATTCACTGCAAGCTTGCGTTGGCTGCATCATAACTGGATAACAGTTAATTAGATGACACCTGTAGCTTGCAGTTGATATAGATGGAACACTTTTCCCATGGGTTTGAAAATACCAACTTCTAGGTACTTTCAGTTATTCTCATCTATAGCTGTGGACCTATGTTTTTATAAACCAGGGCCCATTATATAATCTTCCTCTTTTCTATTTAGAGCAATGAAAAAGTTTGAATTCAGTATTATGAAATAGGTATTAATGCAATGCTGCCAGAAACTGACTTCTTACATCAAAAGGCTAAAATTTAACAAAGGTGCCAATACAACTTACTTTTTAAAATGTGAGAATTAAGCATTGTAAGAAAGGTAAATTAAAACAAATCACAAGAGTAATTTCAGTTTATGAAACCTTAATAGGGCAAGTTTCCTTTGTTATTATTATTCAGTTTCCTGTATGTTAGTGACATAAACTTTTCTCTCTCTAACCCCTGAGTTACTGAAGGTGAAGCATAGCTGTGTGGAGTCTTTTTACTCTGTTCTGTGTATATATTTTGTATTTTTCAGAAGGCACAGTGTGAGTCTGTATTTGATAATCTGGTGCAATAGGCACTGTTGTGGTAAAGATCTTGCCCTTTTTGGAAAGTAATGAGACCGCATTTGTTCCTTTTTCACTTTTCATTTGGAAAATGTAAATGCAGGTGGTGTCGGTTCTTGAAGGCCTTTCCGGCTTGTGTGTTAAATAAGTCATAGCAGATTTGAGTGTCACATTTTTAATTTTATTAAAAGTTTTGGACATTCAGGCACATCACAGTCATTTATATCTTGGTTTCACAGAATTTATTTTTAATTGGGGAAGAGACCTGCTGATGAGAAAAATACATAGAAACAAATGCATTAAATATTCAACTTTATTATTTTTTCTTTTAAGGTTAGATTCTGCATGGTGATAACTCCTTGGCTTGAACATAGAGAAGAATTTCTCCATTTATTTTATTGCATACACTTTCCTTGCTTACTGGTATTTATTTTAAGATATATTTTTCTCATAATGCTTTTTTTCCCCCTCAAAATTCTCTTCATGTATTTTCTCTTCATTTTCTAATATCTTCACTACCAAATATCATATGGTTACTTCCTAGATGGTGGACTGCTCACTTTTATTCAATTTACCTTACTGCTACATCATCATAATTAAGAGAAAAAGATTTAGGAATTGCCTGTGTCCAGGTAAAAGAAGGACCAGCTAGGTTATGCTGATAACACAACTCTTCAAATTTCCAGTGGCTTAAAGAATAAAGTTTTATTCTTACTCATGCTCCTTGTCCATCACAGAGCAGCAGAGGAGCCACTGGCATCTTGAACATTCCTAGGCGTAATACAAGAGGAAAGAGAGAATTCTGAGAGGTAGTGAATTAGAAATTAAATACAGTGGGGCCTTGACTAACGAGTTTAATTCGTTCCGTGACTGAGCTCGTAACTCAAATTACTTGTATGTCAAATCATAAAGTGAACGAGTGAGACACGTGATGCTGGGCTGATGTTGTGGCGTTCACTGTGACGTTTGCTGCCCAACTAGCGGTGGGGTATCTGAAGCTGGCTTGTAACCCGAATTTTAGCTCGCAACTCAAAGCAAAAAATCATCCGAGAGACGGCTCGTATCTCGAAAAACTCGTTAGTCGGGACACTCGTAAGTCGAGGCCCCACTGTAATCCATTATGTAAGCGACAAATTCACTTATGCCACAGCACATCAAGCAGAATTATCCCATATTTATAACCAAAGGGGAGGAGGAATATAATCCTATCTTATGCCTGGAAGAGGTTGGACTGGAATTGCATTAAGTAAAGTTTGCCAGGCTGCCTTTGATCTTAGTTGAAGGTTATAGATATCAGATGGGGGGAAAAAAAGGTTCGTATTTATTCAGCAGTCATGAAGATGACTGGCATCTGACAATGTCTATCATGTAGTAAGTTAAGTTACACCATATCTTGGACAGTCAACTTTGGACCCCAAGTACTTGGCAATTATTCTAGCTCAATTCCAAGAATAGAGGCAGTATGATCTAATACTGATAAACACAGGCTTTGCGGCCATCCATCCACCCATCCATGTAGAGTCCCAGATTTGAATCCTAAAGCCTGTGATTTACTGTCAATGTATTTTTTGAATTATTTAATTATCTAAATATTAGTTGCTTTATCTTCAAAGTAAGGATGATTATAATAATAATAGTTTATTGTTTACCCCTTTACCCACTTGACTAAAATGTATTTTCTATACAGGAAGAGATTTTTGTCTGTTCTTGTCACATAATAATTTCAAAGTTCTTAGAACATTGTCTGATACATAGACGGTACATAATAAATCCATGTTGAATTAATAACTGTATGTATAGGATTTTTATTGGCATCAAATGGGACTATATATCTGAAGTCCATCACATAGTAGCTGGTACATATTTAGGGATCAATAAATGATAGTTATTATTTTTATAATTCTGGAAGTAAATTAAGAAATAAGTTGAGGTTTGCAAATAGGGGGAAATATTTCATAGATCTGTTCATAGCAGAATGTACTTCAGGGAAGACCTAAGGACAGAGTAAACTCTGTGGTGGGTGGAGGTCCAATTAATTTTTAAACTAAAGAAATTCACTTCTATCTTAGAGAACATCCAAAATATGGACCATTCTTATAGCTGGCATTGTTTTATTACTGTCTGGCATTATTCTGTAACTTTTATTGGGGTCAAGTTAAACTGTTACAAAGTGGTATCTGTTGGAACTTCTCAAATGGCTGTGGGTTGACTTCATATTGTCAGAATTCATAATTCTTCCTACAATCCATCCATCCTCGTATCCACCCATCTATCCATCCATCCATCCATCCTACCTCTTTATGCCAGGGAATGAAACATTTTTCTAGATTTCTCTCTTATTATTATTTTACTAGTGGCCCAGTGCATGAATTTGTGTACACTGAAAGGAAATTAATTAGAAGAAATATTTTAATATCGCTATTCGCCCTTTCTCTATAATAGAAGTATCAACCAAATTCATGATCGACAATGACGGATCAAAACACAAGTGATTGATGCCAGTGAGATATATATATATATCTTGCTTAATTAGATCTGCTTTATGATTTGCTTTATGATTTAGCTAAACTTTTTCTAGCCCAGTGAAGCACCCCAACTTCTCTTTCAGGTAATTGTCAGCAACACAGCAGTAAATATCAACACAAAGCAGATTATTATTGTAGATCACGCAGGAAGAACAAAGGGTAAAATATTTAACTGCAGCAGTGTTTGACTATATTCTGTGCAGTGAGAAAACCTGAAGTCATTTTCAAGGTCCACCATTTCTTCTTTTCAGTCAGGTCAAGTTTCTAAGCTTTCTAAATCTGTTTTCTGGCTAATGAAAAAATAGGATTCCATCCAGTCTCCTATCTACCTACTCCAGGACTTCTGTGAGGATCAAATGAGATGAGGCACGGGAAAATGCTTCACAGACATTTGGTTAAAGTGTAAAGTGTTTCCACCTGGGTATAAAGCAAGTCGTGTTCCTGAGCTGAAGAAGCTCCAAGGAGGCTGGTTGCTAGGGAGAGGAAGCTGGGCATTGCTATGTGATGTCATTACCCAGCGCCACAGCCACCATTGCTGGGCTGGGCTGTGGGTCGCATTTTGCACCATGGGGTCTTGGCAGCATTGGCTGCGATTTGGTGGGCTGTTGCTCTGGGGGTGAGTAGGTGGGGCCTGTGTCCCACTTGGGGGAAGCTGAGTGTTGGTTTGTCGGCGCCAGGTCTGTGGTGCTGTTTCTCTGTAAATAGCCAGTGCGTGTCATGGCAGCTCCTGCATTGAGCGTCTGCCCTCTGGTGGTCAGTGCGCATCATAGTGACCGATTGGACAGTTGGACACTTAGCATATTGGCCTTTTATATATATAGATTTTCTGGTGGGTTGGCTTTGATATTGCAAGTAATGGTAATTAAAGATCCTATAATTTAGATTACAACAGGACTCTTCAAAGTGTCATGTTATATGCTAGCACATTCTTGTCCACAGAATGTGACATATTTGGAACAATTTTGTAGGTAAACTAAGCTGAACCAAAGAGTCAGGCCCAGCTGGTGTGTCTCAGTGGTTGAGCATTGAACCGGGAGGTCACGCTTTGATTCCCACTCAGGGCACATATCTGGGTTGTGGGGTCCATTCCCAGTGTGGGGCATGCAGGAGGCAGCCTATCGATGATTCTCTCTTATCATTGATGTTTCTATCTTTCTCTCTCCCCTCCCCTCTGAAATCAATAAAAAATATTTTAAAAAATGTCATCAAACATTATAGCAAAAATGGGGTGATTATGATACCAACCCTCCAGTTGGCAACACCTCTAGACAGAAGGCCTGACCTGATTAACCCTACCACTAAATTTTTGGTGCTAAGTGTAGCTAAAAAGTTTAAACTTGAGACATTTTAGAAACATTTTTTGCTTTTATTCTGAATATTTGTAGATGGTTTGGCACAAATACAAAAAAAAATTCTCTTCTGTATTTATTTATGATGCTTCTCAGTTGGGAAACAATAATCTTTCTGCTTCTTAATCTAAATTGAACTACAGTATACCAATAAAACAAGTCACAACATACAAAGTAAATTTTCTCTGTATAAATAATTAACTCTTTAAGATTTATTGGCCTTTCTCTATTTCCCCCTTTCTCTGAGTGGTGTAATCCAAATAAAATGTTGCATTTATTCTCATTCAATAAAATATTCATAGATGAAACCACTACCTTTGAATTTGGATTAAGAAACTATGAAGAAAACATAGCTATGAACGTTGACCTTCTCTAAGTATTACCTAAAGGCTATTAGCTGAAAACAGCCTTCTGCAGTGCATCTCTTTTTACTTCACCGTTATTTTTGCTCATTGGTTCTTGCTAAAAGTTTCATTGACTTTAATCTACTACATAATGATTTTGAAACAAACAAAAGCGAGTGATTAGTTCATATTTTCATCATGCAAATGCTTTGAGAAATGAGCCAGGACTTGACTAGCGAATGTTCTTGGATGATCTGAGTGACTTTGGAAATAATGAGGGCAATCAGGAAAGACAGTTCCCTCTGTCCCAGATGAGCAGATTTTGCTGTTGTAGAAAGAAGATTTAGGATTGCGATGTTGATCTTTTATGGTTATTTGTTGCTCTGTGCCATGTGGGGATAAAACATATCTGTGTCAATCCTCAGATAAACTCGCTGCCTCGGTTTTTCATGTCCTAGGACAGTAGGTATATTTTGGTTTGGGCTGTCATCTAGGCTGGAGGATTCCAGCAAAACTAAAGGAATCTGGTGGCTACCTAGGAATCCGAATTTACTATGTGATGAGTTCTAATAGTGGACATTTGAAAACCCCCAGATCTGCCTGACCAGTGAGCTAAGTGGTTAGAACATCAGCCTGTGCTCTGAAGGGTGATGGGTTCAATTCCCAGTCAAGGCCACAAACCTGGGTTGCAGATTCAGGTCCTGGTCAGTGTACATGCAGGAGACAAACAATTAATATGTCTCTCTCACATCAATGTTTATCTCTCTCTCTTCCCCCCGCCCTCCTTCCCTTCTACTCTCTCTCTAAAAAACAAAACAAAACAACAACAAAAAAACTCAAAGGAAAAAATGTCCTTGCGTGAGGATTAATATGAAACCCCAGATCCATGATGATGGACAGTGTGCTCTTAGAAGAGAGAGATCTCCGATGCCTCTTTCACCTTCTAGAAGAGTTTTAAAATAGATTACTAAATAAGCAATTACTTGATTGTTCTCTGGAGTATGTCAATTAAGGGGAGGTAATAAATCTTTGTGCCTTGACTCATTTTATGATAAATTCCTCAGTTCCACTATGAAACCCCCTTAGCCCCCGAGGGCAAGCCTCTCAGAGAAATCACCAGACATTAGTGGTTTCTAATCTCACCAATCTCAGGATTACCTCCTTTTGGTGATATGTTCACTAGAGGGTGTCTCATGTATGTTTTGGTGTAAGGCTGACAAAATATTTTTCTTGAGAAGCTCAATATTTCATTTTGTGAGCATCCCTTATTTTTTCATGTAAAAATGTGCTTTTCTTTTATAAAATGATGGGGAGAATAAAAGGTAGCAAAATAAAGATTTTAGCTATGTCGGTCCCTTAATTTTTGTTTGCTACAGGCTGATTCATAAAGTTTAAAAGTCTGGGAACCAATGAACTTTAAGTCCAGAAGGGGTCCCTCGGTTCTAAGTGCAGTCAGACTCCTCTCTTCTAATGTTAGGGGTCGACAACCTTGGTGAGACCTCATGTCATCACCTGTCCTAACCCAGCCGAGCCAACGACGTTGAAAGTGTTAGAGTTCATATTCAGTGTTTTTTAACAAACCAAGTTCAATGTGTTTAGAACAGCGAGCCCAAAGAGGATGTGAACCAACAGGAACTGGCGTGGCCTTCGCAGCTGAAGTGTCAGCATTTGACTGCCTTGTTGTGGGATAGACACATTTTAGTATTGACATCAGGGTTTTGAGTAAAATTCTTATTTTCTGACCTGGATGAGTCCTTGAGTGTTTCAAGATAACTTTTCTTTATGTATTAAGTAGTCATTGAGTATTAATAGGTATTGTTTTATTCTACTCAAGAAATGATTGCATTGTAGTGGTTAGATTTACTAAATCTTGGAGAAAGATGTAACATCCTGTGTATGTGTATATATTTTATATTTTTAATTATGTGTCTATTGAGAAAAACTTAAGGAATTTAAAAATAAGTGAATAAGACAATGAAAAGTGTTTATACTCTTGTTGCCCAGAAATGACAACTGTTAACATTTTGTAACACAATTTTGGTCTTCCTTGTGCATATATTTATTAGTTTTGGATTATACAGTATGTGAGATTTCATAACCTAATCTATTTTTACTATTTTATAGTATGCAGTGATATTTCCTTTATAATTTATCAATCTTCAGCAACATGATTTTTTAAAATCCTCACCAGAAGATATGTGTTCATTGATTTTTAGAGAGTGAGGCAGGAAGGGAGGGAGGGAGGAAGGGAGAGAGAGAGAGAGAGAGAGAGAGAGAGAGAGAGAGAGAGAGAGAGAGAATGAGAATGAGAGAGAGAGAGAGAGATCGATTGGTTGCCTCCAGTATGTATCCTGATCACAACTGAACTAGCAACCTAGGTATGTGCCCTGAACAGGAATCTAGCCTGCAACCTTTTGATGTACAGGATCACACTCCAAACAAATGAGCCACTGGCCAGGCCCAGCAACAATACTGTTAATGGCTATATACTATTCTATTCGACAGTGCCATCTTGTTGGATATGTAGTTTGTTTCCAATGTTTCACACTTGAACATCATACTTTGATGAGCATCCTGTATCCATTTTGATGTTTTTAGGATGGATTTCTAAAAGTAGAATTACTGGGTTGAAGGATATCAATATTTTCAAGATCTGAAGGAAGATTTGAACATTTAAAGGACAGTATAAGTCAGGGACTGTTTTGAGACATAAATCACAATCAGATTAAAAGTCTGCACAGTAAACACTCATGTTTTCTGCTGGAGATCCCGGGAGTCTGAGAAAGGGATACGGTAGGGAAAGAATAAAGTGTGACCAGATAGGAATGCGGTAGCACAGATGAATATTGACTTGCTAGTCCTTGCAATGATGTTGGAAAATGTTGACATAATAATCACCTTTGGGGGTGACATTTATATTTACAGGATTAAGAACAGCCCCAGAATAAATAGTCCAACAGAGTAGACATGAGATTAGTTAGTTACTGATTGCATAACATTTAACTTATATACACTTAAGAAATTTCAGTTTCTACCCTGAGTTTTTGTGAGTCACACACAATATGAACTCCAAATATGTGGTCTTGGTGGTGGTGGTGGGTGGGGGGGCAGTTGTCCTCTCTCAGCTCAGTTGTTGAAAAAGGCTTTAAGAGGTAACAGGAGATAAAATGCATGTCAAATATCAGGTTTCGTGTAATTTATATCTTATTTTGTTGTGCTATTCTGACCCGAAGTTTTTCTATCTATACCTTCACTGGTGAAACACGATAAGAGAGCAACATGCTGAGTAAGCATCACTGCACCATCCACTGCTCGATATGCAATCTGAGCACACCTCTGGCTTGGTGAGCTGTGGCCGTGGCTTTCAATAAAATGACTAGACTGCCATGAATCTGATTTTGCACTGAATTTCATGTATTTAAATTATGAAACCACTATTTGCCAATCCCTAATGAGAGGTCATCCAATAATTTAAACAGCAGTACAAATACTGACATTTAACTATGGGTAGAGCCAAATTAAACAGAAGAACATCTTTATGAGAAAATGTGTACACGTGAAACGCAAAAACATTCATTCTTTTGTATTCAATAAACAAAGGGAAGAAGTTATCATTAATTTATTTTAAACACCTTTATTCGGGATGTGTTTGGATTCCAAAACTAACTTTATAGCCTAATTGACCTACATTCACCTCAAACAGCACCTCCTCTTAAAAGTTTCCTGCATCACCAGGAATAAATAGACACTCACTTTTCCATTCAGCTCCAATACCCTATGCATGGCTCTATCTGCCTTTATATTCTGGTTACTTGTTTTTCTGCCTGTTCCTTTCCAATTAAGCTGTGGACTGGGTTTGAGTTTTAGTTATTTCTGTTTTTTCAAGTTCCTGATGCAAATAGATTTTTGAAGCATGCTTATTGCATGCTACATATGGAGGTTGGCAATTTAGTCAATACAACCAAAATGCAACCGAATTCCAAAAATGTTCTGTGGCTAGTTATTGTTTTTTCATCTCTTATCTATTTTCAAAGATGTCAGGTACAAAACTTTCAAAATCGGAATATTTTGCACTGAAATCACATAGTAAGGGGGTGACAAAATCACAACATGACTCAGTTCTTTTCATATCCAGAACTTGTGCTGATAACACTGGGATTTATTGCCTCTCCAGGGTATGAGACTTTAAATTTCGATGTTTATTGAAAAAATACTTTCTGAAAATTTTAACACCATAGTAGAGTCCCAGCAATAGTAAAGCATGCATCTCCCTGGCTGGGTGGCTTAGTTGGTTAGAGTGTCCATCCCTTACGTCAAGAGTTGTGGGTTTGATTCCTGAGCAGGGCCCATACCTAGGTCATGGTTTGGTCCTTAGTCGGTGCCTGTAAGGCAGGCAACCTATGATGTTTCTCTCTCACACTGATGTTTTTTCTCTCTCTCCCCTTCTCTCTCTCTAAAATCAATAAACATAGCTTTGGGTGAGGATAAAAAGAATAGTGCTTGTTTCTCTGTATCGGCATCAACCTTGAGCTGATTTAAACTTTTCTACCCTGACACATGAAAAATTCTCATGATCAATACTGTGTTGGTTTGTGAGGACTTCCAGAGTTATGAATTAGAACATAAAAAGAAGCAAGAAAGATGCTAAATACTTCTTGGAAATGATACTTGTCTCGCAAGAATCTCTCGTAATTGTCAGAGAAGAGGATTTGACATAATCGTCTTTTCTCTTACCTAATTGTGCATTTGCTGCTCATCTGAAGCAGGGCTCCTTTCCAATGTCTGCATCAGACCAACCCTCAACCATTCACAGTGACATTTTTGGTTGGAGGTTATAGGACAAGGAATGAAAGGAAGCATTTCCTTGGTTTCTAAAAGGAGTTAATTATGAGACTGGATATTCATGGTTACAGGTTGTACTATATGGCTCTGTGATGGAAGTTACATGACAGAGGTGTCCACATTCACTTTAGTTCCCCTTGGGATGTGTGTGTGTGGGGGGGGGTATGGAGGGAGGTTCTAAAGAATGGGATCATGGCAAAGTCCTATTTTAGCCAGGTCAAAGGGCAGTACTGTATGCAACAGTTATTTTTTTGGAGCACCTACTATATGCCAGACCTATTGCAGAGCACTAGAAATACAATGAGAATCTAAAAAGGTTCTGTTCCCATTCTCATAGAGCAGTGATGGCAAACCTCTGACACGCGTGTCAGAGGTGACACGCGAACTCATTTTTTTTTTGGTTGATTTTTCTTTGTTAAATGGCATTTAAATATATAAAATAAATATCAAAGATATAAGTCTTTGTTTTACTATGGTTGCAAATATAAAAAAAATTTCTATATGTGACACGGCACCAGAGTTAAGTTAGGGTTTTTCAAAATGCTGACACTCCGAGCTCAAAAGGTTCGCCATCACTGTCATAGAGCATATAATTTTCAGGAGAGACCAACATTATACAACCAAATATCAGCAGAGTCTAGGGACAAGCTAGAGTAGTACATGATACTGTAAGAATCGATGAATAGTTGTGAATGTCTCTCAGGAGGAACGGATACCGGAGTTAAGATCTGAATGATGAAAAGACATTAAAGACTGTCTTTCCAGAAAGGGCCACGCTTGCACCCTTAGGAGTTCTAGTGGAAGACAGGTCAGATAGTGCTGGGAGCCTTATTGTCATTGTCCAGAAAGAGACAATAATCTGTACAAGAGATAATGGTGGATTGGGCAGTGTCAGTGGAGGTGATGAGAAATGGTTGTATTATGGACATACTTTGAAGGTAGGATCAATGGGATTTCCTAATTGATTACATATGGGGTATGAGGAACAGAAAGCTGTTAATGATGCACCCAGGTTTTAGTTTGAGTAACTAAGGATGGAATTGCCCTTAACTGAGATGGATAGACAAATGGGAGGAGCAGCATTTTATTTTGGAGAGATTTGGTCGCTGGGAGCTCTGTAGTGCTATTTGAGCTGTAGAATTTTAAGGCCAGGCAGTGGGGCCTTAAAGGGGTCTGTCCCTCCTTGTCTTCCTCAGTTCTGATCCTTAGGCCTTTAGCCATAGCAATCTACTTATGCATGGGGGGCATTCAGACTGAATAAAAGTGAGGAGAGAAAAGATGGGGTCAATCTCAAAATGGGCAGGGGAAAAAGAAAGTAAAGGGAACCTGGCTACTTCCTCCTATGTTTAGAGTTTTAATTATATTTGCTTACCATGTAGTGATTGCTAATGAATTGCAGAATGCACTATTGTTCATGGATAAACCCTTTATAAAGATCACAATTTATCTGCAATTTTTTAATTTAACAAATACTTACCAACCATCCCATCAGTGCCAATTTTTGTGCCAGGACTTGGGGCTATAGGGAAATATTGGGTTTGTCCCTTGTCCTGAAGCAGCTCAAAGCCATGAGATACACAAAAGTACACAATGAGAAATATTATTACAGAGAAGGGCGGTCCCAAACTAAGAGATGAGAGAATAAGGGATGATGAACTGTCAGGTGAGCTGGGGTGTGTATTTTTCTGTTGCTACTTAATTCTGGGATTCTATTTCATTGGCATTCTTATTTTCCTTTATGAATCAGAGATTTAACTACTGAGAGATTGCAAGGTAATGGGTCACAAGACTCTTGCTTGCCTGAACTGAATTTCCTTCAGGACTTGCAAAATCTTGGGTCATGAGATTCCAACCTAAGATTAAGAAAAAAAAGTCCAAAGTTTCTGTTCCTTGTTTGTAATTCTCTTAAACATGATTATTTAACTTCTCCTCCAAGTGCCGTGACAAAGCAAAGTTTTTTTCAGCCGGAGTACCTGTGGGCAAATTGAATGCGCCGTTTAAGGTCTTCATAATCAGGTGCTTGAGAAGAAGCAAGACTCGTAATATTCACGATTGAACAGTTCAAGGAGAATTGTTATCGATGTTGGAGAGTTGAAGATACCTAAGTATGTTGCGTTTTTATTGTTCATCCCTTTGAAAGGGCTGAGTGTCATCGTTCATTCCTTGGAGCATGTATTTATTTCCCTTAGAAATGTCCTTTTCTGTTTTTGGTGTAGGCCATTGATCCAAGGAGATTTGGTAGACTTGACTATTGGTTGCTGTCAGATGGTTACAATCCTTTCAGCTTCTGCAGCAAGATGTTACTTGACAAAGACAATCCAGCTTTCTGCCTTTAGTGTATGCAGGTTTAGCAATTGTGTTTAATTCACAGAAGACAGCTTGTCCAGTTGTCTTTTGAACCTAAGATGGTCTCAACTTTGAGTTATTTTGTTTTCAGAGTCTTCTTATTTCTATCATCAGAGGATAGAGAAAATAAGTAAAAATGGGAAAAAATAGAAGGATGATTAAATGGTACTTGTTCATTTATTTGAATAATAGTCACTTTCTAAGTTCCCAGTACCTATGGGAGTCATTTTGTATGGTTGATTTGTGAGGGCCACCATTAGGCTCATGCCTGAGGCAGGTTAAGAGAAGATTTCACCCCACTGTGTTTGTATTTGGGGAAGTGTGACTTTGCTTCAGTGCTCCACACCCCTGCAGCTACCAAGAATTATAGAGGTAGTGGCTTCATGTTCTTCCTATCCAAAGTTCTCCTCCCACCATCGCCCCATCTGGCACCTAACATCTGACTTCTACTGTACTTCCACTCAATTTACCTACCTTGGCTAGAGTCACCTACCTAAAGTTTGTTTGTGATTACTTCTAATGAAATCACTTTGCATCGATAACAAACAAATGTCTTAAAATTTATTTAGAACAGGAAAGGGCCCAATCAATACACACACACACACACACACACACACACACACACACACACACACACATATATATATATATATATATATATATATATATATATATATATATATATACATATATAAAACATATTTTTTGTGATTACCAATAAACCTGGGATATATTGTAAACTAAACAGAACCATGTCATCCCAGGACTATTTTTGCAATAAACTCATTTTAAACTCTTCTACTTTTTATTTCCAAATTTTAATTTTAGAAGGGTGTATTCAACCTAGTTCAATAAACAATGATTAAGCCCTACTATGCATCAGATACTATTGGATGCTGAGTAACAAACATGACTGAGCCATGATACTTGCTGTTCAGAAGCTCATGCTTCAGTGGAGAACATTGGTGTGTAATGATAAATATTACAAAAGTCATCATGATTGGTGTATCTATTATGTACTAGATTCTTTGCTTGAGATTTTTCTTATATTCAATCCTCATGATACTCATGCAAGGCATACATTTTTTTTCCCACATTTAACAGGTGAGAACAGAAGCTTATTGAGTTCTAGGCGCTTGCTCAAGGTGACAGACAGCTAGTAATAATTTAGAGTTTCATGTTTGGATTGTCACATTTCATGATGTGCTCTTACCATTCATTATAACACACAGCTTTGTAGTATAAAAAAATCCACACCTTAACAGCAAGGTGAAATGGGTTGATGAGCTCTTGTGTCTATGTAGATATGCCATTAATTAGGGAAAAAATTTCTACAGAGTATCCTTACTTTATTTTTAAAGGGAAAAGTAAATTAATTAGAGTGCTCAATTTTCTAAAAAAACCAAGATGTGAGGGCAAAATAATATTATAACATTTTAGCAAGCATACAAAATTTATGAAGGAATCTTGTCTTCTCCAGGGAAGTCATATTGGATAGGCGCATTTAATCCAGTGGTATTTGCAATTGTTCAAAATGTTTTGCACCTTCCTTTTTTGAAATTTTCTTTAGATTTATTTTTTTTTATTCCTCACAAAGAGTTTATTTAATGATCCAATTTATTTTTAAAAGGACTTGATTAATTTGTCAGTAGACTTGGCTCTGGATAAACTTTGGATGTTTACAAACATCAAACCCACCTTTTAAAGAGAACAACTTCCCATATTTGACTTTCAAAACAATATCAAGGAGGTTTTGATGGCAATTTTGCCAATTTGTCTACTTGATAATGGACAATACTTACTGTTTTGAGTTCTATTTTGAATGAGTGATAATGTTATAGTTACATATTGTCCAGGTAGATTCACAGCAATGAAGTAACTTGAAGAGTTCTACTTCATGAGTGTGTGTGTGTTTTTTAACTTCACCCCTCTAGTCCTTGTCCATGAAGAAGAGAATAGCCATATCGGGCAGCATCTTCCAAAGGATCAGAATTCAATGAAAGAAGAAAGAAAGAAAGAAAGAAAGAAAGAAAGAAAGAAAGAAAGAAAGAAAGAAAGAAAGAAAGAAAGAAAGAAAGAAAGAAAGAAAGAAAGAAAGAAAGAAAGAAAGAAAGAAAGAAAGAAAGAAAGAAAGAAAGAAAGAAAGAAAGAAAGAAAGAAAGAAAGAAAGAAAGAAAGAAAGAAAGAAAGAAAGAAAGAAAGAAAGAAAGAAAGAAAGAAAGAAAGAAAGAAAGAAAGAAAGAAAGAAAGAAAGAAAGAAAGAAAGAAAGAAAGAAAGAAAGAAAGAAAGAAAGAAAGAAAGAGAAAGAAAGAAAGAAAGAGAAAGAAAGAGAGAGAGAGACAGGGAGGCAGCAAGAATGAGAGCAAAGGAGGGAGAGAGAGAAACTATTAAAATGAGGAAGTGATTCCTCTAGTTATCAGAAAAAGGAGCAAAGTAACAATGGCTGAAATTCACCTCCCCATGGGGGAATGAATCATCAAAATAACCGGTGGAAAACAAGGTTGTGCAACCTTGACCAGCGTGTGTCACCGGCTGGTGGAATTTTTAGAAAGGCAGCAGTTTGGGTTCATCACTGCGGTTCGTGATTGCACACACCTGTTTGGGGCATGGATTTTGCAAGCCCCCAAAAAGGGGAAACTGAACTCACTGCTCCTCCCGAGCTGTGCAAAAAAGCAGAAAACCACAGCTGCTGGAGCAGTTAACAGATATCAGTAAAATACCCATGTTACATAATTAAGGATAACGTTCTTGAAGCATATGGGCCGGAGGTATTATGCTCTCATTAAAACTTTAGGTAGGAAACAATTTAGTATATGCTCACACATTTCTAGGGTTGAATTCTATAATAAATGTTTGTAATTAGGCATGCTCTAAACAGTTTATTAAATAATACATGAAGAAGATGGTTGATGACATATCGACGGCTCTGCATTTTGTGTACAATGACACAGAGGCATCAAGATGAGACATAAAAGATTTCTTCTCATTGACATGATAACTAGTCACTGGGCCGCTTAAGTAAGACTGGAAGAGGTTTCATCCATCAGAGCCGCCTGTCTGCAATCTTCAAGAAATAAGAATTGATGCCTCTGGGTTTTTTCCCCCTTTCCTTTTTAAATACATTACATGTAGCAATCTTCTTTGGACTGCTACTCCTGAATAGGCAGAGGTGCTTTTGACCAGAGCAATGCAGAAAACCTCATGCAGTTTATTCTGGCAAGAATAGATCAGCTTGATAGGGGATAATAGGAATGGATAAAGCCAAAAAGACCTAAATCATTTAAAAATGTACACTTTGGCCAGCAGGTGCTGTTATTTATAAGCTGGAGAGGAATAGGGAAGAGGTCTCTTGAGATTGCCAAGGCAGGTGTTTGGTCCCTGGGGAAGTGGGAGGAAACGTGCCTCTGAGATGATGTTAGATGCAGGAAAGACATTCTTTCAGTTCTGCAGCCCTCTTTGTTATTTGAGCCAGGTGATCAGTGGTCAACGACTCTTATCCGAATGCAGGAGGGAGTGATCTATGGAAAATGCGCTTGCATGGTCCCGAGAAGTCCTCAAGGGAAGAGTGACCACTTTCTGATGTCATCAGGGTCAACTAGATATTTTGTTTCTCTAATGGACAGAAATAAGGGATCTGGTGAGAGAATAAACATGAGATTTGGAATGCCTTCCACAGTGTACTTGCGGAAACTGGGCAAGGTTGACCTAGCGTTTACTGATTTGTCTGTTTAGTAGGTAAATGGGGCTGCCAGTCTGGCAGTTTGCACTGGCAATAAATCACCAGGAGACATTTTATTTAAAAATTGGCACTGGCTTTGGGGGAGGTGAGGGATTGTCAATTTGCTTTTATTTTGTGGCCAGGCACAATCATCACACACACAGGCCACCTGGAAACTTCAGCCACACGGAGAAGCCGGGCTCAGGCAGGTCTCTGTGCTGTGTTGTTTGCATGCTTGGAGAGTGCACAGCTAAATCAGAGGCTCAGGCTCCTGACCGGAAAGATCCCCGCAGTCTGGTACCACCTGGGACATTTCTTTTGGAAACCGAATTGGTTCTAGAACTAGGATGCAGGAAGGATATCCTGGATTTGATGTAGGAGAGAAAATTTGGTGTTTTTTTTTCTCCTTTACTGGTGGTGGTTGGTGGTATGGGCCCCCCACAAAGCCCGTGCAGAACACACAGGAGTGCATTCTAGAACTCACTCCAGGATGAAGGAATGGCGTGGCTCTTTTTTCTTTCCTGCCTATTTTGCTTGAAAGTTTACCTTTTAAATTTTTGATAAATTGAGTTACAGTTTTGAGAGCAAAAAAATATACTGAAGGGATCATGCAACTATTCTCCTCATGTGAATGATGATAGATATTCTTTCTTAGAAAATCAGTGTAATTAAAGTTGATAACATGGAAAGGAGGAATGATTACATTGGACTCTTGTAGCTGTTCTAAAAGAAATAGTTGAGGTGAATTTCCTTCCCTTCATCTGATTCCTTGAATAGTCTTCAAAGCATCACAACACCCCTGCACCAATTGTTGGGATGTAAGTGTATCAATTGTGAAAATATGAATTTTAGTGTGGCAGGCCAATTATATGACAGATACACTGATTTACCAAGTTACCAATCTTTCTTCTCTGTTTACATACAATATTTATAAATATTAATTGTCCTGCATACTTTATACCATGAAATCTATTTGAAAGGATCTGGTTAAGATACAGGTGTATTGACTTAACTTTGGCCTCATGAATAATTCAACTGGTTACCTTTCTGGAAATACCCAGTTGTTGTTGATGCTACAAATATTTGAATTGGATTCAACTTACCCCTCAGAGATTTTTGCCCCTCTTTCCTGGATTTCTTATATGTAATTTTGATGAATGATCTAACAAAAAATAATACACTCAGTTTTTTGAAATATATTTTTATTGATTTCAGAGAGGAAGGGAGAGGGAAATACAAACATCAATGATGAGAGAGAATCATTGATCAGCTGCCTCCTGCATGCTCCCTTCTGAGAATCGAGCCTGCAACCCAAGTATGTGCCCTTGACCAGAATCGAACCCAGGACCCTTCAGTCTGCAGGCCGACGCTCTATCCACTGTGTTAACCTGGCTAGGGTGAAAATAATACACTCTTGTTTCTGCCTGGGAGAGTCACTCAAAGTGACATGAAATGTCAAGAGCACACAAGGAAACCACTCCAATAATGTGCTGAAGCAATCGGCAGTTTTCCTGGTATTTGGGACATGGGAGTATTTAAAGAAGGGTGGCATTAATTATTCATAAACACTGGAAGCATCAAATAGCTGACCTGGTAGGACTTTATTTTAAAATATATAATATTCGATCCATTACCAAATCTGTTATCAATGCGATAGAGTCAGTATAATTTAGAGCACAATGTTCTACAAGCTGCCTTCTAGTAAATGACAACATTCATGAAATGAAAATGGAAAAGAAAGGAAGAAAAATGAGAAATTCCCTAAAGCAGTCACTTATTGAAAAAATCCCACAATGCTTCCAGTAGTCGATGCCTACATTAAATGCCATGCCAGCAAATCCTCACTCAAAAAGATCAGGATCCTGCCTGTACAAGACTAAGGAAGAAATAGTGTGTTAATATTCCTTGGGCAGCCTCCAAAATGATGCAGGTAATTAGCAGGTGTTTATATTTTTCATTTTGATTTGCCCACAGGTATTCATTTAACAGTACGTTTTGGAGAGAGACATGTAAAGATTTTCATCTTAGCATGTGCCTCTAACATTTGTTTGAATTTAATATACACATTAATTTGGAGTGAAATTTTCTGATCTGGATTTATCATACTTGGAGGCCCTAAAAGCTAATATGTTAACCTATTAATTTCAGGGTAGTTAAGTTTCTAGTATTTACCTCTATTTTTTCTCCTCTTGTTTGAGAGTTATTATGGGATACAGATTGTGTGTGTGTGTGTGTGTGTGTGTGTGTGTGTGTGTGTGTGTGTGTGTACATTTTGTGTGTGAAGAAAATGTTAACTCACTTTGTGGAGATCTTAGTTCTAATTTATTTTCACTGTGTTTTGTTTTTTTTTTTTAAAAAAAACAAAACACAACACAACGTTCTTCTTTTATCCTGAAGTTTTGAAGTTAATAACATAGTATGTTTCTATAAAATGATTAAGATATGAGATATATTGGCCATAAAATGATTCAGGGGAAAATCATATATATTTAAATCTTATCCTCCATGGAAAGAAAATGTCATTACTGTTCATTGAGTTCTTTAAACATAAAGGGTGCACGCAAGCACGTACGCTCTCGCACTCACTTGCTAGCTAAGTCAAGCGAAAATAGTCTCTGAGGGAAAGAACTGCAAGGCTTGTGCCAACTTCCCCAACAGCCCCAAGAATGTCTTTATTTAGAACCTCCCATGTGCTATTTTTTTAATCTCTGGAATCTTAGGGATTTTCCCATCCCTCTACATGCTTGAGACGTTTCAGAGCATGGTAACCCCCTCTCGGAATCCTCTAACTCTTCTGTTTTATTTTTAAAATGTGGGTAGCATTAGCATACGGGGAAGTGACTGTTCCTATGACAAAGGAGGATGAGATTCCCAGTGTGCATAGCAACACCTCTGAACATGATTGTCGGGGAGGGAAGTCGATACTGTGAGCCACCAAGACCTTTTTTAAGGATCCCTTAAAAATCATGAGATTTTAAATCAAGAGTGTTATATAGGAGAAGATGGGAAAAGTAATGAATTGCAGCGTTGATAAAACACTTTGTGTAACTCTTGAATGTTCATTAGATCACAGTTGTCTTTGCTCAAATCTCAAGATATCCTACATGTCTAGTCTTTCATTTTCAAATTTTAATAGACATAGTGGACATGAGTTTTGGTAATATATTTGCTTTCAACACAAGTAATGCCGACTTGGCCCTCTTTGGACCAGACTGTGATAATCTCTGAAGCAATGATTCTAGTATTGCCCCTTACATTGGATGGGTGAAACTATTAACATATATTTAAAAGTCATATCATATATGCATATTGTGTTTTTTGATATAAACACACTACCGCCTTTACAATAAAGCACAATGTGCCATTGCAGAAAACTCCATTTCACTTATGAACGTCTGAGTCTGAGATTCACACAAACCACACTTTTGTTTGACTCCAAGATGTGGGTGCCAAATGAATCTACTGCACTAGGCTTATGAACACTACTGCAACTGTGCAGCCACTATTTCTCTATTGGGAGAATTGTTTCGGCAGATAAACCATCTGGCTTGAAACACAGCCCTCTTTGAAAATATTCCCCATTATGTTAGCTCTGAAACAATGTGTACAACTATGCTTCAGTGGAGGACATGTTAACAGAAATTCACTGTCAAACAATATCTGCTCTGTAATCTTTTGCTAAATGTAAAAAAGAGGTAATAAAAATGCAAGATTTTTATTCTTTAAAGAGTCATTGTGGATGTGGCATAAGAGAAAAAAAATTCAGGAAAATATTTAATAAGAAACTATAATAGAAGAACGTTGAACATAGTGACTTTTCCTGTAAGGCTCGCCCATAGGAAATGTGGCTCTTCTGTTATAACTATCATGAAGATGGCACATTAATGCTTTGTGTTCATTCATTTCTTTCTTACTAAGTGTTTTCAAATATGGATTGATTATACATAGTGGGAGAATTGTTGGAAGCTGGTATTTATAGCTAGAAATCCTGAAGTGAACTTGGGTGACCCAATGTAACTTATGAGTCAGTAAAAATATGGAAAACTAAAAATAAATATCAGGTAGAGAAAATTAGTTTTCAGTGGGAACTAGTAATATCTATAAGCAGCTAGAGAAAATTTGAAAGAAGTTTTAATAAACCAAGTCAACAAGTCAACAATGGTATTAATGGAAGAAAACTAGAGGAAAATGAGATTTTAAAACATATATTATCCAGATCTTAAATCTATTTGGGGTGATATTGAAAGAGAAAAGTCAAATGAAGTTATAAGAAAGTTATAAAAATGTTGAGCACATCTGAATCAATGAGACCAAAAAAATCTATGGTCGGAGTGTTTGGGTGATTGTTTGGGGTGCATGTAAGAGCAATCAAGCACATTAATGAAATGAGGTGAAATTGAGCTAAATTGTAGACATTTCCAAAACATATACAAAATGGAAGAAAGTCTTAGGGAGCACAGCTACTTGGTCAATTAATGGAAAAGATTGATGCCCTATGATGATAATGTACCATGAGGCTAACATACAATGGTACATGGATAGGAAACATGGATTTTTTTTCTTTCTTTCTTTCTTTTTTTTTGGTTTCTTTCATCACAAAATTGCCTGTACATAAAAATTTTTACTAAGTGGAATTTAGTCACGGTTACTTTATCTTTCCTCTGTAGGTCCTTTCTTTGTCCTTCTTTCTATGTTGTTGCTTCACTATTATGGCTTTAGCTATGCAAACAAATAGCTCAACAAAAGTATCAACTTCAAACTTATTAGGAACCATGCTGTTTGTTTATCTATGTATTTATTTACTGGGTACTTTTACAGGTGGGAGAACTAAAATCCGTAGAGTTTAAATTACCTTTTCTTTGATTTTATTATTTGATTGTACTGGATAGGCAGGAACTTGTATTAATCAAAGGCTCCATTCCACATGCTCTGCTTTCAAGGTGATTCCTGAGTGAT
The DNA here is from genome assembly GCF_963259705.1 of Myotis daubentonii. Classification (NCBI taxonomy): domain Eukaryota; kingdom Metazoa; phylum Chordata; class Mammalia; order Chiroptera; family Vespertilionidae; genus Myotis; species Myotis daubentonii. Next base: position 68,947,697 of record NC_081846.1, on the reverse strand, counting down.
GGTTTCCAATAAAGAGCCCCTGTGACCCCTCTGAGTTGACTAAAGGACCCAGAGGGACCCTTCTGGAGGCCTAATCTACGAGCTCTTATAAACGGGAGGGCAGAGGCCTGTCCCTAAGTGGAGGACGGCCCTTCGGAGGGTTAGGATGGTGAACATGGGATTTATTTATTTCTCATAATCATCTTAGAAAAGCCGACAACTGCCCACCACATGGGAGCCAGTATCAGCGATCTACAAAACACAAAAGTGACGGGAACTTTTGGCCAGGTCTTATTCTGCCATTTTCTCTTGCTGAAGAGGAGGGATGCCTGGATGACCTCTGTGTGCCGGGGAATGTACTATGAAGTCCAGTAAGTGCTGGGATTTCCTCAGTCCATTCACAGCCATGAGCTGGAGCAGGCACGCTATTGTTACATTGTTTCTATGGTTATGACTAGGAAGGGAACGCTAGCAGGAAAAGAACAGTCAGCAAATTAACATATTGGACTTCTATAGTGTCTGCTTTGGTAAAGGTTAGTTATCACACTAATACTATGAGGTCTGCTGCCTTGAGGAGAGTGCTTAGCCCATGAGCGTCTGTTTGCCTGTCCCTTTTATTTTCCTTACCAGTGATGGAGACACGGTGTCACATGGCAAGGACGAATCGTTGTTGGAGAGAAATTGAGGCATGGTTAAATGTTAACAGGCCTTGAGATATTTGGGGGACTCCCTAATCCTTCTCCTACAATTTTATAGATTATCTGTGGTGTGTCTCTGTGTGTGCGTGTGTGTGAACGCATGCCCGGACATATTAAATTGCCAAGTCTCTGACAAGTTTTAAATGCTCACCAAAAACATTTAGAACTGGATATAGGATGAAGCTTTAATTTTTTAAAAGATAAAATGCAAGTAATTTTTATTAGAAAAGAGAGAAAGTTACTCGTCTGAGAGAGTATTAGAATTCAGTGAGATAATACATAAAAATCAACTTCTCTATGGTTTTGATTAGCATTTTAGAACTGAAAAAACAGTTATGCCCAATGATCTTAGTTCTAAGAAAGGGATGCTGAGGGAACCTGAGGAATTCTTGTCCCTACAGGGCCAGGTAAGAGGACAATGATACATGCGTAGTTCTTCAGGTGGACTGTGTCTTCTGACGCTTGTGAACTTGACAAAGAAAATCAGTGCAACAGGTCCAGATAGGTTCCCTCTCTGTTTTAGTTCAAAAAAAAAAAAAGTAACCCAGCAATCCGAAGCAGGGTTTATAATTTGATGGTCATCACCATTTACCCAAGTAAATGAAGCAATAGTTGAGGTTTAAAAAAAAACAGAAACAAAAACCAGCCCACCAACTGCACGGAGGTGGACTAGCAGCCCGTGCTCAAGGCAGGTAAGGTAGATGAATAGCAGGCCGCTCCTAAGAAGGGTTAGGCTCTTACTGTCAGAGGCTAATAATTAATGATCAAATGTTAATGGAGATACTGGGCTGTTGATGTCATTAATTCAGCTCAGTGGAGCCAGTTCTGCCCAGGACCTGCCACAGCTGTCACTGCATTTCAGTGCCTTCGGGCTCTTTTGATTTCATTTTTTCTCTCTACCCTTCTTTCCCCTACGAACTATAGGACATTATGTTTTCACTGACGCAGAATTATGAAGAGCGTCCTGCTCTCTGGGCAGTGCCAAGCCAAAAATACGTGAAAACCCAGAGGCAACAAAGGAGACCATAACTTTTGACTGAGATGAAAAGCTGGAAAATGCTGAGGAAAGGCCATCTTTAAATAGCCTGATTATGCTGATATAATTTTGGGGTTCTTTCAGGATTTGGATGTCGAAAGTGAACTCTGAGCTGTCTAAAATGTCAAAGTGCTCACCCTTCTCCCACAACCAAACAAAGGGAATATAGAAAACGTGGCTCAAGACTGTTGGTGAAACATAATGCCGTGCAATCATTCATCCAAGAGGGAACCAGAAAGTTAGCTTTGCTGGGCAAATTGAGGCAAGGGGAAGCCTGGAGAGGGAAATGCCACTATGATTAAAATTCAGCTGTGGGAGTACATGAATATGCCTGCTGTGCTCTCAGAAGCTTCTTGCATTTCTTTAGCTTTGTGTCTCTTTTATCTGCACGTTGCCTACAATTTAAGGAAAACCATTTTCCTAAATACAATTTGGACCTTTCTCCCCTGGCCGCATAATCACCGCATTTCTCACTTTCCTGCTTCCTAATTGGAATTGGGTGTTTCCTTGGGTTGGAAAAGACCCCACCTTTTAAAATGTGTAATTGAAAGAACGGAGGTCCGTGGTGTTTAGGTAAACATTTCTGGTCGGGATAAGTGTTACGATGTCAAACTAGGACAACGCGCCTGTGCCTCAGTGTCGGAATGCTGCTTGACTCACTTCCAAACTGAAGCACTTCAAAAAAATGTGAGGCACGACAACCATTTCAAATCTCTCTCTATGCCACACATGGCGATTTAAAATAATTGAAGCTCTTCAAATTTTTATGTGCCCTCAAATTTGGAAGTGATGGGTTCTGAGCATGTGCAGTGCACAGTGCTTTAAAATGACTGGAGTCTCTCAAATGTAGTGCAGTTCAGCCGGTGGGTGATAGGGGAACCTGGACTTTGGCAGTTAGAAGTGATTTAAAGAGATCATTACACTCAGATGTTAGAGAGGTGATCAGAATTCTGGACACTCGTGTGCGTTTTTTAAAACTCACTGTTAAAATGACTTTCTGTTTTAGATTCAAAAGATATTATTAATTAGCCCACCAGCAGACACATTTAAATAAACCACTCAGAACGCATAGTAAGACAATTTTACTTTCAATGTCATGGTCCACTTTGATGACCTGATATGATCGTGACTGTAAAGCCAAATGCTCAAATTTGGCAAGGAGAAGAGGTGCGTTAAAAAGAAACGTATTCAATAAAAACACCTGATGCGACATGGTCACGACAAGGAGAGTCTGTCATTCTTCTTTATAACTTAAACCATTTTTGCTTTCAATAACAGGGCCTTTTTGAACGGTTGCATAAATGATTACTCCTAATACATGATCACAATTGTTTTTTATTTTTATATTTCAAACTAAGTGTTTTTATGAAATAATATTTTCCATGGTCAGATTTGTTTTTTATTTATTTAAGTATTGCAAATAAAGTGCTTTTATTAAAATTATTGAACTTAAATATGTATATTATATCATCTCTGAGATGAAATATCTGCATTCACTTTTAATCTTTTTATTTGCTTTGGATATTTGGATACTGAACCAAATGCAAAGGTACATGACTATGAAATGTACAGGAAGGAATCCTCACATGGTTTACTTGGTCACTTGATGGTTATTAAACATTCCTCAGATCTTTTAGCAAAGGACATTCTCTAAGTGGGAGCATTTAAACTTTTTCTGCGTGCTCTGATGCCAAGGTTCTAAGCTGTAGGGTAGATTTATGGTTCAAAAGTTAATAATATATATGAAGAAATCCAGTCATTAAGAAGTCAGCTAAAATTCTTTACATGTTTTATTTGTACCTCTGAAAGCCACATGGACGTTCTTTGAGTTGATTTAAATGAAAGTGACAAAGGTGAAATTCCAGCATATTTCTCAGTCACTTCCCTTCCTCTGTAAATGTTTTCATTTTGATAAAAATAAGGATAAGTTGATTATAGATTTGAATTTTTAAAAACCAAAACCTGGAATTGGAGTTTGAAATATTCTGGCACATGAAAACTTTTTTGTCTTATAAAATAGCTTCATGAATCTCTGTATTTTTATTACAGCATGAATTTAACAGGATTAGAAATAGAAAATTCTAATAATAGAAATATGTTGTATTTGGGATTTCTATAACCCTAGGGACTTAGGGCCCTCCCTGTACTATATAAAGTCCTAGTTTTGGTCTAGTAGTCAACTTTGCCCTCAAATTTATTATTTGTTTTTAAAGTTTGAAAGTTTTTCTTGTTTTGATATATATTTTTGGTCCCCACTTATTACATTGCTCTTTTGTGCTTAATTTTGACAGGCCGAATAAAAGCTAAGGAAGTTTGTTCCATTATTTGTGGCTGTGCTAAATTAAGAACATGTCAGTGGACTGGTGTTATGCTATTAAAGAATTGAATTAAACCTATTTAGGTCACAGGTAGAATGAGCACAATTATATCAAGAAAGATTTTGTTGAGTACAATATGGAGAAATTGTTTCCTTCCAAAGCATGGTTTTACCAATATAAAGGCCTTCCTTTTAGCTATATCAATTTGGGCATCCTTGGGAACTGTCAAGGTTATTTGAAAAACTAAAGTACCTTCTCAAACTCTAAATCTTTCAGTAGTGTTAGCTCAGTAAACCAATTCAAATAAATATCTGACATGTACTGATACATCTCTTAAAATAACAAATACTGTTATTCCATAGTTTAGTATTGCCTGCAGTGACAGCTGGTATTGTTTCAGAAATAATAAGGACATTAGTTCCCATTTCAAAAGTAACACCCAATATATATCTCTTGGCCTTGAGAAATTGATATGGAATTTTCTCTGGTTAAAATTCACTGTCCTTTTCAATTGTTTTGCATTTTTTAGCAAAAGATCAGTTTAGTCAATCCTTTTACATTACATACAAAGTAATTTCCAGGAGAAACAAGGGAAAATAAAAATATTGAATCATAAAGACATAAAGAATGATATAAATTAAATGTGTTTGCTCTGTAGATGTAAAAGGACTTCTAAAGAAAGTCTAAAATAATCAATGAATTTTAAATAAAAGTGAAAATGTCGAAGTTGAAATACAGACAAGAAGGAATATTTGTATAGCTATCAGAGATGAGATAATATCTATAATATAAAAATACATTATTTAAATTTATGAAAAAAATAAAGCCTTACCTGGTAGTAGACATAGAGGAAAGGTTATAAATGAATAGTGAAAATAAATTATAAATGGTTAACACATGTATGAAATAAATTGTACTTACTATATTATCTAATATAATAAATAGGTTGAAATTAATATAATTATAAGATAAAATTTCCTAATTATAAATTGCAAACATTAAAAAATCCAGTAATTCATTAGATGCATGTTTTTGAGTGTTTGCAGGGCACTGTAGCAGTCCTCGGGATATAGTTATGAACAAGATGTAAATAGTCCACAGCCTGCAGATTCTTGTGACCTTGAGTCGATTACAGAAAGTTAACAGGCAAAAGTTGAGGGGTGTGGCCATCACGTTGTGGCCATCACGTTGTGGCCATGGAGCATCGCCTACTCCAGAGCTGGGGAGTCGGGAAATCCTCTCAAAGGACTGAGGCTCAGGCCTGAAAATTAGTGTCATTCTTGTCTCTTTGCTTTTTCTCACAACCCTCATCCAAATCCCTCAGTAAAATCTCATTTCCATCTTCAAAATATACTGAAAATCTGACCATTCTTGTCCTCTCCATTCCTATCAGACTGGACTAAGCTGCCATCCCCCCTTTTCTGGAATACTGTAATAGTTTCCCACTTGCCCTCCTGGTTTCTACTCTTTTACTGTGCACTCTATTTTCTACGTGACAGCCAAGTACTTCTAAACAGTGCCTCCTCGTAACCCTGCAGAGTTTCACAACTCATTCACAGTAAGATCCAAAGACTTCCATGACCTTCTAGCCCTACATCACCTGCCCCAGAAGCCTGTCTGGCCTTCATTCCTCTATTTACCCCCTCACTGCCTGAACTTCAGCCCTTTCATTCTGCTCTTCCTCCAAGCACTACGTGTTCCTTCTCCTTGTGAACTTTGCACTCGCGATTCTCTATACTAGGAATGTGTTTCTCTTATAGTAAATACATATTGTACGTTACTGCCTCACTTACAGGTTTCCAGCAAAAGATCATATCATCAGAATTCTTTCAGACACCCTATTTAAGATGGCGGTCTCTGTCTCCTCTGAATCTTCAGCTTACTTAACTTTTCTTCATATTATTATTCATCACCTCTTGACATAACTGTTCATTATCTGTCTCCTTCCACTAGAATGTAAGACGATTGCAGCCAGGGACTGTATCAGTCAAAGCTCAACTAAAGAAGCAGGACAAGTAGGAGATTATCTATCATCTATGTATCTAACTGTCTAGCTCCCTAACTATCATGAAGATTTGAGTTATGTGAGTGTGAGAACTGGCAAAAATAGTTTTAAATCATAATGCAGGCCTTCAGAAAGAGAGAATCATGGCCAGGGTGAAACTTACAGGCACAGGCCTAAGCTGCTGTCCACACGCAGACTTTCCTCTCTCCCCACCCCCAGCTTTATTGAGGTATACTCGACAAATAAAAATTATGTGTATTTAAAGCGTACAACAGGATGATTTAATACCTATACATTGTGAAATGAGGACCACAGTCAAGCTAGGTGTGACATCCATCACCTCACATAGTTACTATTGTATGTATGCATGTGTATGGGGGGGGGGTGTGGTCAGAGCACTTAAGCTTTACTCGCTTAGCAAATTTCATATATAAAATGCAATATTATTAAATATAGTCATGACTCTGTACATTAGGGCCCCAGAAGTTACTAATTTTATACTAAAAGTGAATACCCTTTTACCAACATATTCTCATTTTCCCTACTTCCATTCCCTGGCAACCATCATTCTACTCTCTGCTTCTGTGAGCTTGATTTTTTTAAATTGCACATATAAATGAGATTACACTATGTTTGTCTTTGTATATAGGCTTATTTCACTTAGCCTAATGTCCTCCAGGTTTCTTCCATGTTATTACAAATGACAGGGCAAAGGACCTGATAGACTTTTCCAAAGAAGATTCAAATGGCCAATAGTTTTGTGAAAACGTACTCACCAGCATTCATCCTCAGGGAAATGCTTTGTCAAAACCACAATGAGATATCACCTCATACCTAATAGGATGTCTCTGATCAAATAGATAAGAGATAACAAATGCTATGGAATGTGGGGGAAAGGGAACACTTATACACTGTAGGTAGGAATGTAAACTGGTACAATCATTATGGAAAACAGTATGGAGATTAACCCGAAAATTAAAAATAGAACTACCATATATTCACTTCTGGGTATATATTACAAGGAAATTACTATCTCAAAAAGATATCTGCGCTTCCATGTTCATTGCTGTATTATTCATAATTGCCAAGATATGGTAACAACCTAAGTGTTGTTAATGGATAAGTGGGTAACAAAAATGTATAAATCTACAATGGAATGTTATTCGGTCATAAAGAGAAGGACATCCTGCCACTGGTGACAACAGAACTTCTCCTTTTTTCAGGGAAGCATCTACCTTGCTTTTAAGACCTTCTAGTGCATTGAATGAGCCCATCCAGATTATCCTGGATACTTTTCCTTAAGTTAACTGATTATAAATTTTACTTAAATCTTCAAATTCCTTTACATCAACAACTAGATTAATGTTTGGTCAAATGACTGAGGACTGCATCCTCGTCAAATTGGCACATCAGAAAAACCATCACATTGGAAAGATCTCATCTGGGAATGAAAAGGTTCCCAGATACCAAGGGAGCATTTTTGCATAGACCTATCTGCTGGGTCTTCATGAGAAAAATTGGGAAGAGGGAAGAAGACTGGAGAGAGTCACCTTCAATGATTTAGGTGTTAAGGGTGTGACTGGCTGTGTGTGTGTGGGGGGGGGGGGCGGGGTGCAGCAGGCCCCAAACTGATTTCCCGAGCCCATCATTCCTATGAAGGGAAACACTGGCCAAGAAGGAGCAGCAAATCCTCTTTTAGAGGTACAAGTATGGTTTCTGTGGGATAAATAGGAGCAAAATTTGTCTGTTTTTGTAGGAATTATTCTCTTAAGAACCAAGCAAAAATCTTTGTTATTGGAGAAAGTATGGAAGCAAAAAGTGCCGACTCCTAGAATAGCAGAAATCCATCTTGGACTCAGAATCCTCTATTTATGACAAGTAGAGATCTGCCACTTCTGGGGAGAGGGGGAAAATTCCCATCCAAGTACAACTACAGATACAAGGCAGAGTTTTGTTGCCATGAGTGGGAGGGACAGGAGTGCTGAGAACTGCTGGACATAAAGAGCCTGCTTAAGACGATGCTGGACCAGGACAAAAGAGAACTTCCCTGCCTTCTCCATGAGACTAATACTGAATAAAAAGCAGCAACAATCTACTATTAAAGGAGGGATGGGGCATGGAAGGAAAACCCAATGTGATGTAGGCCTGGTGATAGGCTGAAAGCTGAGGGGAGAACAGGAATACCAAGAAGAATCATGAAGCACTCCAGCCACCACTCTGAACCCAACATGGCATCAGTATATTGCTAGAGGAATGTGAAAATTGAGGTGTATTGAAGTTAAGGCTGTTAGCCACAACAAAATCTAAACCCAGCTGAATTCCTGACCAGATTTACTCAAAACCCCATTCTAATCAGTTCATAGCAGAAAATGGATGTCTATTTCCAGGCATAAATCCAATTTACTTCAGCCTCTACTATTCTTGTACATAATATCTGATGTTCAATTAAAAAATTATAGAACATACACAAAAATAGTGAGAATGAACAACCCATTGTCAAGAGCTAAAACAATCAGCAAAATCAGATATGACACAGGTATTCAAATTATAAGAAATGGATTTTAAAATATTTATTATCAACATATTTATTGAGTCAACTATTATTTGTAAAGATTGATCTAATAATTGTCTCTTTTCAAAAGCAGGGACCCAGATATGCTTTTAAAATGTGTTTCCCCATCAGTAGATGAATGGATTAGAAAACTGTGGTACATCTACACGATGGAATACTATGCTGCTGTAAAAAAGAAGGAACTCTTACCATTTGCAATGGCATGGATGGAACTGGAGAGCATTATGCTAAGTGAAATAAGCCAGTCAATGAAGGAAAAATACCACATGATCTCACTCATTCATGGATAATAAAGACCATTATAAACTTATGAACAACAATAGATACAGAGGCAGAGCTGCCTCAAACAGATTGTCAAAGTGCAGCGGGGAGGCCAGGGAGGGTTGAGGGCAGGAGGGAGGGGGGGTAAGAGATCAACCGAAGGACTTGTATGATGCATATAAGCATAACCAATGGACATAAGACACTGTGGGGTAGGGGAGGCCAGGGGATTGTCAAGGGTGGGGGGAAAAAAAGAGACACATATGTAATACCCTTTGTAATACTTTAAGCAATAAAACAATAACAATAAATAAATAAATAAAATGCAGACTCTGGGTCTGCAGGGCAAGGCAGCTCCCAGGTGCTGCCGACACAGCAGGCCCAGGAGCCACACTCTGAGTAGAAGAGTCCATGAGCTAATAAAGAACTGCAAATTACTAAAAAAAAAAAAAAAAAAAAAAAAAAAAAAAAAAAAAAAAAAAAAAAATGTGTTGCCCTGTTCTTTAGGAGTCTAACTTTTGTTCAGGCAATCTTGCTTGTAACCAAAGTCTTGGATCATTTCCAAAATTAGCACTTCTGGATCAGCTTTGAATTTCCTTATTCCTCTCTGTCACTTCAATGTGAAGATGCATGAAGTGTACAATCAGAAACATTTCCAAATTAGGAATAGCCTTAACTAACCCACTCCTATTTTACTCTCCCAATCAAAAGATGCGAGGTCAATTGTAACTGGAGCAAACATTGCTCCTAACAGACTAAAGGTACTATTGATTACTTTTTTTCTCTAAGTTTCTTAGAGATCCTTATGTACATTTAGGCAAACATACAAAATGAACCAGTAACATGTGAATGAATGATAAATAAATTATTTAAAGTTATCACTTTAGACTTAGGGCTTGAAAATATGTTTATATTTAAACTGGTATGTCTTAAATTTTATGGAATTGTTATGTGAAATGCAAAAAGGGGAGGTTTCTAATATGAAATGCATACATTTTAAAAATAAGTTTATTTTAATATATAGTAATGTAGAAACAGCTAAATAGTTCATGTACATACTAGATAAGGTTTGGGTAACTAGTAAAATTATTCTAGGGGAATAAAAAATCATCTTATCAATCTTCTAGAAATGATTAAAAATGCATTTTTAATTTGACATATATGTTCATATAATGAAGGGCCTGAAATTAAACCTGTAGTGGTTTTTGCATTTCAAGGTTTTGAGACATATTCAATTTGGTCAAAACTTGTTGTTTTAAGCTCTAAACTATCCAGAAGACACACCTGATTATGCAACTTGCTGGTTTAAATTTTTTCCAGGGAAGAAAGAGTCCCAAATGACTCTTTTGCCACAGATAAAAGAGCTGCCTAGTGACCGGATATTATGAAAAATAAGAGAATGTCTATCAATGTTAAACATGATGGTGGGTCACTAAAGGTATATCTTATTTTTAAATTGCAGGTTGATTTCTGTCTGCTCTGAGATAGAGGTATGCATAAAGATTTTTGTTATGCCTCAGACTGCTAATTTTCAAGATATGTTCTCTATATTTAATCATAGACTATAATAGCCCTGGTAGGATTATTATAATCTGCGAAGTAAATAGTATTACTTAAAATATCCAATTTGCATTTTCAAGGCAGATTTGCATAACCCCAAATAAAATAAGTAGTCAGTTGGATCAATGTGCTTCAAAGTCCTTGATGAGTATTTACATAATCTGCATTTTAAAAAGTGCACAAATAAGTATTTACACATCTTTAGAACCTTTACAGTCTATCATGCCATCTCCTTTACACTTTTATGAGGAATTTCTTCCATTAAAAAAAACTGTTATAAAAGGAAATTAACAACTTTTAAATAAAACTCTTAGAGAAAATCTCCAAAGCAGGGGAACTCTAAGTGAAGGCTAACACTTAATTCCTCACTTTTTCTGCAAATTTCTATGTGTTGGAGTATCTCAGATCAGCATCATAGGAGCCATATGTGCTGCAATAACAAGACACAATGGGACAAGTTACGGATGGAGTGTCAGCTTGACATCCCCCTCCTCAAACTCCTCTTTTCTCCTCTTTAGTGCAAACACAGAAGAAAAACACTTTTGAGGTGTATACCTAGTCTACTCTTGGTGCGTTACAGTTCTAGTTGCCTTGGTCATAGTATCAGATGACTTAAAATCTCTAGAAAATGAAATAAAGCTTATCTGCGGAGTTAGCATGTGATTGCATTACCTGGTTAAACATGTTCAGCTGAATTATTAATTTTCTATCTTGTTAAGTACTGGGTTCATGGCTGGAAGTGAAAATGCATGCAATGTAAAAATATGCTGGAAAACAGTTGTAAAACCATCATTAGGTATCAGTACTGCATGACTTCTTGTGAGACACAGTGACACGTTTCTTAAAACAGGATCAGCTGTCATTTTCGCAGATTTATTCAAATAGTTTATTGGAAATTATATGTTCTAAAAATTTAGATGACAGAAGGTTCATATAAGATAATTTATATACAACAAATGCTGGGAAGATGGGGGGTGGGAGGAAATGGTACCTATCTTGGAAAGATTACTCAATATTATCGTGAACTGTTGGTCTAGTTTGGAGGAACCTTTTCTGAAACTTAGAGAGCTTAGCAACCCTTAGAGTTTATTTTATTTTCATGTCATGGCTTCAGTTTGTTAGTACTTATTCATGCTTAGTAGCCATATCTCTGAACGTAATGAAGTCTATGAAGGTGAATGTACAAGAATGGAATAATTGTTTGTTGTTATTGTTTATTTCTTTTTTTTTTTTTTTACTTTTATTGATTTTATTAATCCTCGCCTGAGGATATTTTTTCCATTGATTTTTTTAAAATTTAATTTTGTTTTATTTCTTAAAGTATTACAAAGAGTATTATCTATGTCTCCTCCCCACCCCCCCAACATTCCCTCGCCCCCCCCCCTACCCCCCAGTGTCTTGTGTCCATTGGTTATTCTTCTTATATGCATGCATACAAATCCTTTGGTTGATCTCTTACCTGCGCCCCCCAACCCTCCCCAGGCTTCCCACTGTAGTTTGACAGTCTGTTCAATGCTGCTCTGCCTCTGTATCTATTTTTGTTCATCAGTTTATAATGGTCTTTATTATCCATAAATGAGTGAGATCATATGGTATTTTTCTCAGCTTCCCAGGGGCCGGTGCAGCCTCGCAGGGGCCGTCGCAACCTCACAGGGGCCGTCACAGCCTTTCATAGGCCATCCCAGCCTCACAGGGGCCGTCTCAGCCTCACAGGGGCCATCTCAGCCTCACAGGGGCCGTCACAACCTCACAGGGGCCGTCACAGCCTTTCATGGGCCATCCCAGCCTCACAGGGGCCGTCTCAGCCTCACAGGGGCCGTCTCAGCCTCGCAGGGGCCGTCGCAGCCTCCCAGGGGGTGCCACATCCCATGTTGGGGGTGAAGGTGCGAGTCAGAAGCTCCTCTCGCTCTCTCTCCTGCTACTCCCTTGTGTATTGCCGATGCTGGAAGTTTCTGAGAGCAGTCTGCAGGTGCTGGGCATCATACTTTAACTGGTCAACACAAAGTTTGGCATTCTGTCTTTTGTTGGGGGGTTCCTTGCTGGACAAAATCTCCAGGCATTCTTGGTGGCTGAATATCTGGTATGCTTGCTTGGATTTTGTTTTCTACTTAGTGCACAGACTGCTTGTTTGCCATCTCCCAGCCTCCCATGTGAGACTGGATCTGGTGGACCTGCTTGTGCGTTTGCTGGTACAGCGGTTCCATGTCGCCAGCCCAGCCGGGTCTGGCTCCGGCTTCCTCCAAACCCGATTCTGCTTCTTGAGTGTGTCCCTTATGTATGTGAGGATTTGAAATCTACAGTTTGTTGGGTTAGACTGCAAAGGCGCAGGTGGTTCCTTTTGTGCCTCTGCCACAGCTTGGGCGGGGTTGTAAATTGAGTAGGGCGGGGTCTGCGGGAATCACCAGGGCAGAGCAAAGAGCAATGGCGACTCCTCTCCGAGACTCCGAGACTCCGTGTCCCCAAGTGCCGGAGAGCAGCTCCGCGAGAAAGCCACCCTTGCTCTCTGACCTGCTGCAAGGCCATCCCGCCTCTCCTTGTAGGGGTCTGGGATCTCCGAATCCCACCCCAAACAAGCTCAGTGGATTCTAGAGTTTGTAAACCCTCCCGATTGAAAAAAAAACTGTGCATCCAGTTGCAGCCTGCCTGGCTCGCGACTCCGTACCTCTGTTCTTGGCGCCTCTGTACATCCTACTCAGTCTCAATGCTCTTCTTTCTTTCCTTCCAGTTGTAGAGCTTCCACTGGGCCAGCTTTCCCATGATTCTGAATGATAGCTGTTTGCCTTATAGTTGGTAGTTTCAATGTTGTTGTGGGAGGCAGCAGGCACAGGTCTGTACCTTATGCTGCCATCTTGGTTCTCCACGACGGGTCTCGCGGTTCTGTTTGTTTATTTCTTTGGTACATTCTGTATGATCACAGAATGTTTTTTAGTTATATTTTTACAGGTTTTTTTTTGGAATAAAAATGTGAAAATTTTATTAGAGACCTGTTAAAATTGAATCATAATAAATTTACCTTTCTTTCTAAATCTATTATTAACATTTATATAGTCCTTTCTACATCAGGAAAAAAGTTTCTATTTTAATACTGTAAAAAGTAAAGATTTTTTAAAAAAACTTCAGCAAGAAGTTATTCAGGTTTTTAGAGAGAACACTGTGGTAAGAAAAAAGATATTCAAGTCAACCCACTACTTAGCTTTCCAGACACATTTGTTCTAAAGAAATATATATATATATTTTTTTTCAGTATTGAAGAACACTTTCACTTACTGATGATGAACCACAGTGCACTTAAATTATTGGAAATATGTGTGAATAAGCTCATTTTTAAAGGTCACCAATTTCCCTATAGGGTACAAATATATAAAGTTCACTGTTATTGGATTGAAAATGGAATTGGAAATATTCTTTTACCTCACAGATAAAAATAACATACTTGAGAGGGTCATCAAGTTTTCATGATGGTAATTGGATAAACCATCATGTCTCTGAATTTCAATGTCTCATAAAGAAGGGACAGGGATATTTACATTTAGGGTTGTGATGAGGATTATATAGGCACTTTGTCCATTTGCCAAATAAAGGTCATTGATATTAACTAATAACACCCTTACTATCAGCATTATCATTGTCACCATCTTCAGTTTGTTATCAACAAAATTAGCCTCACTGCTTGTGAATGTTAGGTTCTAAGGTCACGTAAGTGGTTTTTTAGCTGATCAGTGTTGTTAAGGAGTATCTATCTTCCTATATAATAAAAGCCTAATATGCTAAATGTCTGGTCGTCTGGTGGTCCATTCAACCAATCAAATCATAATATGCTAATGATATGCTAAGGCCGCTCAACCACTCGCTATGGTGTGCAATGACCACCAGGGGGCAGACAGATCACTGGTCAACCTGTTGCTATGATGTTCACTGACCACCAGGGGACAGATGCTCCGATTGGTAGGTTAGCTTGCTGCTGGGGTCCAGCTGATCAGGACTGAGCAAGATGAGCCAGACATGCCTTGGAGCAGCAGTCGCCAACTGGTGGTCCGTGGACCACTGGTGGTCCATGAGGTCTGAAAATTTGGCGACCACTGCCCTGGAACCCTCTTGTGGTTCCTCCCCGGCTGGCCAACCTCCTGCATCCCTCCCCAGCTCTGATTGTGCACCGGTGGGGTCCCTCAGCCTGGCCTGTGCCCTCTTGCAATCTGGGACCCCTCAGAAGATGTTGGGGAGCCAGTTTTGGCCTGATCCCGCAGGCCAGGCTGAGGGATCCCACTGGTGCATGAATTCGTGCACTAGGCCTCTAGTCATTTAATAAGAGTATCCTAAATATGTAATTCATGAATTTATTCATTCTACAAATATTGAATTAGCATCTACAACATGCTGGAGCAGAGAATACCAGACCTTCACTGTGCATAGAACTTATACTAGTATATAAATCTAGTGATCATGCAGATAACTTCCATGTTTGGATTGCAATAAGAGCCGCAAAGAAGGGGTTTAAGTATGTTGTCATGAGAGCATATTAAGGGGAATTTGTCCTAGTCAGGGATCATGGAAAGTTTCTTCAAGGAAGTGACACTGAAGCTGAGATCTGAGGGAAGAATTTACAGAGACAGGAGGGAAAGAGTGTTCTGCAGAGGGAACCCCAGGTGAGGCAAGAGGGAACAAAGCATGTTAAGGGAAGAAAAAAAAAAGGTAGTTGTGCCAGAAGCAGATAGTATGGGAGGGAGAGTAAAGGACATAGCTAATAAGGTGTGTAGAGGAGAAACAAGAGCCTTGATCTTGATCTAATAGCACTTGGTGACTCTGAAGGTGTTTTATACACTGAATGATTTAGTCCAATTTCTTTATTTACTTCAGTTACTCTGGCTTTAGTTTGAACAAGGCAAGAGTAGAAGTGGGAAGCTCAGGTATGAGACTATTTTAATGGTCCAGCTAAGATATAATGGTAGCTTGAATGATGGTAGTTGTACCAGAGATGGACAGAAATAGATGAATTCAGTAAAAAATCAGGAGGGCATTTTATAGGAGGTTATAATGATTGGTTACATGAGGAAGAATTAATGAGGAGAGTTGTTGAAAATGGATCCCAAGTTTCTGGCTTTCACAACTGGATCATTGTTGGTCCCGGCAGGCACTACTGGGAGAAAAATCACATTTAGAATAGAGAACTGCGATGAGGTCAGTGCTGAACAATTTAAGTATGTGAATCTGAGTGAGCATGTCAGGGCAGTAGGTTACCTGAAATGGGAGGTCTAGACTGAAGAATTAAGGTTGTGATTTACCTGCATAAAAAATCATTAGTTTCAAAGGGATTGTGTAGGAAGAGAGTATGTACTGAAAAGAGAGGGTGACATAATGGCCACACTCACATCCAAGGAGAAGAGAATGGGCCTGAGGAGAAGGATGGGTAGGGAAGAAGGGAAACCAGTCGATACGTCATGGGAGCCAAGTGAAGCGAGTTCTCCAAGAACAGACTAGAAAGGAGCAGCTTATGTATTTTTAGAGGCCAAGTAAGATGAGGACTAAACATAGGGCGATTAGATGTATTAATTCCATTTATGTATTAATGTTAATAAATCTGTACCATTGGTAACTTCAACGGAAACTGTTTCCACTGGTGTGTGCTGTGTGTATGTTGGGGAGAGGGAGCTGCAAAAGACAGAGTGAGCTGGGTCGATGGCTGACGGGAAGGTGACCAAAGAGATATGACTATTTCATACAACTGTTTAGAGAAATTTGGGGCTATGTTCAAGACGTATGGTTTTGTTTCTTTACTAATAAGATTTTTAAAAAATCTTATCGGTGGAGTTTGATTCATTTTTTATATATATATTTTATTGATTTTTTTTTACAGAGAGGAAGAAGGGAAAGGGGTAGAGAGTTAGAAACGTCATTGAGAGAGAAACATTGACCAGCTGCCTCCTGCACACCTCCTACTGGGGATGTGCCTGCAACCAAGGTACATGCCCTTGACTGGAATCGGGACCCTTCAGTCCACAGGCTGATGCTCGATCCCAGCCGTGGGCAAACTACGGCCAGTGGGCCGGATCCGACCCATTTGAAATGAATAAAACTAAAAAAAAAAAAAGACTGTACCCTTTTATGTAATGACTAGGGGCCCGGTGCACGAAATTCGTGCACTGGGTGTGGGGGTGGGGAGAGTGTCCCTCAGCCCAGCCTGCCCCCTCTCACATACTGGGAACCCTCAGGCATTGACCCCCATCACCCTCCAATCGCAGGATCGGCCCCTTGCCCAGGCCTGACGCCTCTGACAGAGGCGTCAGGCCTGGGCAGGGGACCCTCATTTCCCCCCATCACTGGTTCTGCCCCCAGCCCAGGCCTGATGCCTCTGGCCCAGGCATCAGGCCTGGGCAGGGGACCCCTAGGCACCTCCGATTGCTGGCTCTGCCCCTTGCCCAGGCCTGATGCCTCAGCCAGAGGCGTAGACCCCCATCACCCTCTGATCACCTGATCGGCCCCTTGCCCAGGCCTGACGCCTCCGCCAGAGGTGTCAGGCTTGGACAGGGGACCCCCATCTCCCTCCGATCACTGGCTCTGGCCCCCGCCCAGGCCTGAGGCCTCTGGCCCAGGAATCATGCCTGGGCAGGGGACCCCCATCTCCCTCTGATCGCTTGCTCCACCCCCCGCCCAAGCCTGACGCCTCTGACCCAGGCTTCAGGCCTGGGCAAGGGGACCATCATATCCTCCCAATCCTCGGCTCAGCCCCCCGCCCAGGCCTGATGCCTCGGCCAGAGGAGTTGACCCTCATCACCCTCGGATCACCAGTCACTGGATCAGCCCCTTGACCAGGCCTGAGGCCTCCGGCAGAAGTGTCAGGCCTGGGCAGGGGACCCCCAGCTCCCCGCGGTTGCAGGCTCCGCCCCTGCCCCTGCAGGACGCCTCTGGCTGAGGCGTCCGGCCCGGGCAGCGGGGACCCGCAGTGGCAGCGGCCCCGCGATCGTGGGCTCCGCTTTAGGCCCACGCAAGGGACCCCTAGCTCCCGGGACTGCCAGCTTCGACCGTGCCCAGCTCCCATCGCTGGCTCCACCCCTACTTCCTGCTATCACTGGCCAGGGCGGAAAAGGCAGCTGATTCTCCGATCATGGCTGGGGGGCAGGGCAAAGGCGGCCCCGGGGCCGCCTTTGCCCTGCCCCCCAGCTCTTAGCTCCCCCCTGGGTTTCTGATCACTGTCAGTGGCAGGGGGCTTCTTCCTGCTTTCCCTTTCGCCTCCCTGCATTGTGCCTACATATGCAAATTAACCGCCATCTTGTTGGCAGTTAACTGCCAATCTTAGTTGGCAGTTAATTTGCATATAGCCCTGATTAGCCAATGAAAAGGGTATCGTCGTACGCCAATTACCATTTTTCTCTTTTATTAGTGTTGATGTTTACTTTGAATTTATATTAGTTCACACAAAGACTCCATCCATGCTTTTGTTCTGGCCCTCCGGTCCAGTTTAAGAATCCATTGTGGCCCTTGAGTCAAAAAGTTTGCCCACCCCTGCTACTGAGCCAAACCAGCTAGGGCTAATTCATTTTTTTAAAGGAGATTCCCACAGTGAAGGCCACTGATAATTTGGCGGGGTTTTAATTTTTAAAAGTATTTTTTTCCATCTCTGAAAATCAATATGTCTCTAGGTTTGCCACTGAACTCATCATGTGCAGACTAAATTTTTTTCTTCCTCTTAATAGCCAATCCCAGTTTATGATTAAATCAACTATATTTCAGTGTAATTCTCTGTTAATTTTCATTTTTTTTTTTTGCTTCTATCTGGGGATAGGGTTCAAGATTTATCCTTAAAGGGAGGGAAAGCTACAATGCTCCGTGCACTTCTGTCCTAGACTCTGTGCTACTGGCTTTATTTATTTCCTGCCCCAACACTATGAAGCAGGTGTTGTTATTTACATTTAGAGCAAAGATTCATATGCACAGAGTAACTTGCCTAAGGCCTCACAGTCATTCAAAGGTAGAACGGTCACTTTTATATTAGGGACATAACCTCTATGTCCTGGTAGCTCACGTCCTAGCACAAAAGTCACAAGCTGATCACTTGGAATTGGTCAGATCAATAAAAGTTTGGAACTTGCTTTTAGATTCACCCAATGGACTTTTCTTACGTGTTGATTTTTTTTATGGTATACTTTGAAAAAAGAAAGAAAAAACAAATATAGAATTACCCAAAGTAAATGAATATTTCTTAAAACTTCTGTAAATCATTTATTTCAAATTTGGGGTTTTATAAAATTGGGATTTTTATATTTTCAGGTTCATAAAACACCTCTCCCCACCCTTTACATGGAATAATTGTTTTTCAAGAAAAAAATTGACTTAAAAATTGTTCCCCTTAATTAAATGGAAACCGAGCTATATAAACAACTCAGGTTCTCATTTAAAAGTAACTGTTTCCCTGTTGAGTCTACCAGGACTTCCAGGGGATTAAAATACAACAATAATATGGATTTGTAATAGTGCAAAACTGTGGTACCCAGAGTAAACTGAATGACACCGATCCCTTAAAAGAAGGACCCACCCAGTGGCTCAGTGGTTGAGCATTAACCCATGAACCAGGAGGTCATGGTTCAATTCCTGGTAAGGGCATATGCCTGAGTTGTGGGCTCAGTCCCCCAAGAGGCAGCCAATGTTTCTAGCCCATCATTTATGTTTCTGGTTCTCTCTTTCTCTCCCTTCCTCTCCAAAATCAATAAAAAAAAAATAGTTTTAAAAAAGGAGAACCCATTTTTGGTTGGGTTTGCCAGTGCCAACCCCTCCCCAGTATTGCAAAAACAATATTGCAAACCCTCGCACTATTAAGTCAGGAATATTGATAGCTAATGGCTATGCATTTCTAGTCCATACTTTGACTAAATGAATGGACTGTACTATCAGTTCTAATGACTTTGAAAAAGGGAGGTAGGCTCCTGATTCCATTATGAAGCCTTATGTTAGCTCTCACCATATGAACCTGCTATGTTAATCCCAGATTCAAACCTTGGCAGTACATACTTGCAAAATTCCAGCAAGAGACCAATCTGCCCACTTTTAGTCTTATTTACACAAGCATCTATTTCTTACACTGGCTATACTTGGGGTTGTTTCCAGGACCAAACAGCCCCTCAACCTAGCCCCCCAGGGCTTCCTGGGGCTATTCAGATTCCTTGTTTCCTCTGCAAAGCTCTAGGCTGGGTGTGGCTGCACTAGTTGCCCTGCGGGTGCTGCTGGGAGGGGCTGGCTCTTCAGGAGAAAAATGGCTGCTTATGATTGGAGGGTCTGGAATGTCCCACATTCTTAGTCACCTCTCCCTGTCCTCCTTCTCTCCACAGCCTCTCCCCAGCCTCCACAAAACTGCACCTCCACCTGCACCCCAGCCTCGGTGAGTATTTGTAATTGAAAGGTCCTATGAACTTGTTTTAGCAAATAAAAGCAGGTAAAATATAAAGGCAAAAGAACCAGCCACTGCAAGCTTCTCTCCCCTCCCTCCACCACCCAGTTCTGCACGGCTCCAGCAGTTCTTCAGGCCACCTTTCTGGGCACAGCCTCTCACGGTTGTGGACTTCGATCTAGATTCCCCAGCTGCCAGCAGCCCTGTGGACCTCCTTCCACGGTCAAGTGTTACACGTGTTCCCAAGGGATGTGGACTTGGTGCCGTACAGATGCCTTCTGATGCTCTCGTCCTGGTGGTTGTGCATTTCTCTGTCTCTGACAGCCCAGTTTCCTGATCCTACCGTTCTCCAGGTGTCCTCTGTTCTTTCCAGCCATGGATTGTCTCACCAGCTGTTTTTAATTCACTAATTCCAGGTGGATATTATTTGCTTTAGTTGTTCCTTCTATCTGCTCTGTAAGAAGGCGCAGGATACATCTCCTATTCGGCCCACATTTTGAACTCTTGGAATGGTTATTTTGTATCTCAATTTTACGCTTTGGGGAGTATTTGGAATAAATAAATTTCTAATAGATGCTCTAGAACCGTGGCTGGCAAACTGTGGCTCGTGAGCCACATGTAGCTCTTTGGCCCCTTGAGTGGCCCCTTTGGCTCTTCAACAAAATACCACGTGTGGGCATGTGGACAGTGCGATTGAAACTTCTTGGCCCGTGCGCAGAAGTCGGTTTTCGGCCTGGGCAAGTCTATTTTGGAGAAGCACGGTTGATATTTGGCTCTGTTGACTAATGAGTTTGCCGACCACTGCTCTAGAATATATGTTTATACATTACACCTTTTTGCTATTAAGAAATCTGCTTCCCAAAAGAATGGTCATAGCCCTGGCAATACCTCCATATGGCCATTTCCCCAAACTGTAGATTCTTAAAGCACATAGCATTGACATCACAAGTAAATGTTAAGCTAGTCCTAAATGCACCAGCTTTTAAAAGGGTGTTTCCCAACAACCTAATTGGTGAAAGTATTAGTATAAATTAAAACATGTGGGTAGACAGTATATTTATTTATTCTTTGTTCCTAGTCAATAGGACAATACAATATGTTAATGAATAAATGAATTTTCTATTGTCCACTTTTACTGTTCTTCTATTTACTTCTGTTCAAGATGGAAATTAGGTTTCTAACAGCAGTTTTATTCCTATGCCTACAAAAACTTTGTGATTCCCCAAGTAGGATAGATTTGCTAAGTAAATTATCCTTTTTTGTGCTTGTTCCTTTTGAACAAGGGCAACTGCTCTCTGCTGAATGCTTTTACCCTCACAAGCTGAGTTTGACATAATTACCACACTGGAGCTAAACTTCACAATCTGGTTGCCAATGTCAGTGGAAATGGCTTTCATGAAAAACAAAACCTTGTAACTATACTCAAGGCTCCACATCAATCCCACTCATGAGTAATTAACATACCAATATATGATGCATTTGTCTTTCACTGGTAAATCTTGAAATCCTATGGATTTTTTCTTTAGACAGGGATGCTTGAAGAAGAATGAACTCTAAGGACAGTTACACAGATTCAGAGTTTGGATTAGGATTTAATTCCACAAATAATATTTTAAAGTGCCTGTTATGTGTGAGATAGGCTAAAAGTAACTGAAATAAGTTTTTTCATCTTTGAGGTTTCCTTAGCCCTATATAAGAAGGAATTTTGGTTATTAAAAGTGGTTGAATTCTCTGTTATTTTTGTTATTATTATTATTATTATTATTATTATTATTTTGCTTGTATCTGGGGATAGATTCAAGATTGATCCTTAAAGGGAGGAAAAGCTACAATATTCTGTGCACTTCTTATGTCCTGGACTCTGTGCTACTAGCTTTATTTACTCCCTGCCCCAACACCATGAAGCAGGCCTTGTTATCTACATTTAGAGCAAAGGTTCATATGCACAGAGTAACTTGCATAAGGCCACACAGTCATTCAAAGGTAGGATGGGTACACAGGAGAGCTCAGAGAGAGAAGTACCATGCCAGGTTGCAGAGGAAACAAAATGTATATCAGAGTTTCAGGACCTTGTAAGTTTTATCAGTTGGAATCTGTGTGTCATATGCAAGAACAGTTTCTAAGGGTATTGAGCCAAAATAAAAGATTTGATTGGGTCAAATTTATTTGCCTATTCCTTGGATTTGGGGTTTAATCTGTTGGCCAACCACCTGGGAATGATGCAAATATGGTGAATTAAAACAGGACTTAATGGTGAGGAGCAAATGCTGGGTGTTTTCTGGAGTGTTGTAGTGGAAGGAGTGCAAAGGCTCAGGGAAGTGTTCATGCTAATGAGTCTATTGTAAGCAAATCTCGTAGTCACCCACTTCCATGCCCCCCAGAAGATTCCCTCCTCATCTGAGTATTCAGGCATGCACTGGCAAGAGAAAACAGCAGCCTCGGTAGTGGCTGTCCCCTGCAGAGTGCATTGGCATGGGACTGGCGGATTGCAATGGAATAATGGAATCCCAGAGTGTTAGAAGCCACATGTCAGTGCTTACCCAGCAGAAACAAGATGAATGCAATCTTTGCCTAAGCTACCAGGAAAGAGGGGTAGTCAGAGTGCTTGCTCCACAGGGACTCGTGACAATGATTTATCTGTCATGGGATCCCTAGGCGTAAAATGGATGTTCAGCTTACCAAGGTGTTGCTTCTCACAGGTGGAAAAAGTCTGGTGGGCAGAAAATGGACTCAGGCTACCAAGATGAGTATTCCTGGTCTCATGTTCAATTCCTAGACCTAATACAGCTCACAGACCTGGGAGCACTAAATTGGTGGCAATTGGTTACAGCAACAGTAGGAAACTCATACAGTGGCCAAATGCAAAATTATGGGGGTGGAGGGGGAGTGAGATGAAAGATCTTGGCAGAAAGGTGCGTGACCAATTATGTTTACTGTGGACCATTAAAGGGCATCTATATAATTTAAAACAAGATCTCTCCTTGTAAGTAAAACTTTGGGCATTTGGTTATAATTAAATATAGGAATGTGAGAACTGCTATATAGACACTTCTCTGAAAGATGTGATGTAACTGTTTTAAAAAGGTAAGAAAATGCTGGGTCAATTCATGAGAATAGTATGGCTTTCTAGGGGGAAAATGCTCGCTTTTATATCAATTCTTATTTCTCTCAAAGGATTAATAAGTTTCAGGAATCCAAAGTTGATTCTAAGAGGGGGCTGGAGAGTCAGATCTGAGGCCACCCCTGGTCACATCTCTTTCATTTATCTTCTCACTCCCGCCTTTGCAACTGCTTTTACTTTCATTCTTTGGAAGCTTTCTTCTCTTCCCACCAGGTAGATGGGCTTCAGGCTTTTGTCTTGGCCTCGGAATACTGGGGTGGTGGCTTAAGTTTTGGGACCAATACTCTCACCAAAATTCCTTTCAAAAAAGATGGTCGGTTTCAAAACCAGCCCATGTTGCAATTAGTGGTAAAATCTGAGATTTCAGTGTGGGCTGAGGAGAAATTGTAGGTCACTCAATGTGTTTTAGCTTATCCCTCTATTTTGCTTTTAATTAGGAGAAAGTTTGCCATTGGTCCAGCCCAGCCGACTAAAGTTGAGGTTCTGCTTGGGCACTGGGACCGAAGTCCAAGTTAATAATGAAGGTTAATTTGCCTTGCTCTGCCATTTTTATTCATGCATGTATTTCCATGGAGACTTTGTAGGGATAAGAGGTAGCTGGATTAAAGACAAGATTTACATATTTCTGGCTTTCTATATTAAAACCACCCTTGAAAGACCCCTCTCCACAACTTCTAAAGATGATATACACAATGTCAATTTCACTTTATCCTTAGTAAATGTCTGGCTCTGGAGTACTGTAGATTTTATTCTGATTTTCTTATTTTAAGGATACAATAGGACAGTAAAAATGTATATAGAAAAAAGTAAGTTTTAAATTTACAAATTGAGTAATTTATTCAGAATAGACTCATGGACATGAATAGTGCTATTATTAGTTTATCATCAGTTTACTATGCAATTATGCTTTTAAGATTAAAATAATTCATAATAAAGAGACTTCTAATATCTATTTATTTTATACAAAATTATATAATGAGATATAAATGTATAAACACTTGGAAAGAGTTGATATATTTTCATTCATAATTGAGTTGACAATTTTCTTAAAGTTAAAACCTACTCTCAGCTGATGGCAATTTATTGGAAAAATTAGGGATACACTTTTAAATTGTTAATGCAGCCCCCTCCCTCAAGGTTATATTATGTTTCATCCTTCAATTTAGTAGCTCCTAGGAATTTATTTCTTGAATATATTTTCAAGGAAGGCTTTTCCCACCTTAAGCCACCAATATTTCAGGATAAGCATTACATTAAATTTTTGTCTTTATTCTTAGAAAAATGAAGTGGCATTTCTACCCTACTTGGTGGCAAAAATTATGTGAGGAAGAGTATAATTTTTCTACATGTGCATTTAGGGAATCTAGCTTCCTCACATTGTTCTCTTTTCCAGAAAAATAATCTGTCATATCTTAAAGAAGTTGTCTTCGTCTCTCTCCAATTAGATGTTTGAGATTAATGTGTTGTTGTTTTTGAAATATGTTTTTATTGATTTTTACAGAGAGAGGAAGGGAGATGGAGCAAGAGAGAGAAACATCTATCGGTTGCCTCCTGTAGGCCCTCCACCAGGGATCAAGCCCACAGGTGCCCTGACCAGGAATGGAACCGGTGACCTTTTGGTGCATGGGTCGACACTCAACCAACTGAGCCACACTGGCCAGGGCAATGGGTTTTTAAATCATTCCTCTCTTCCTCTAACCTTCTAGGTTTTCTGTCCCTATCTCTTTCCCTCCCTTCTTCTTTCTTTCTTCTTACCCCCTTTAAAATTTCTCCATAGATACAACTTTGATATAAACTAATTTTAATGTAACAATGATTTTCATAACCTTAACTTAAAAACTAACCATTCGGGGGTTAAGTTCTGGGTAAAATGGAGTAAGCACACTCCAACCTTCCACTCACAGTGAATGCAACTCTAAAACCTGGGTAGAATGCATGGATCAGCTATTTGAGAATCTTACTCCTCAAATTTGAAGTATCACTGAACTGACAGTGAGTTTGCTATTCCACCTCCCCCTCACCCCCCCCCCACCCCCCGCAACACTCCAGTATACCCCAGGCTGGATTCAAATAGTCCAAGATATAGAACTAAGCATCAGACTGAAAGAGACCTTGAGATGAAGCCTTCTTATTCTAGATCCAGGAGCAGAAAAGAGATCTTCTCCTAGCAACAGTGGTGGCTACAGGGGCCCACAGGTACTGCAAACTTTAAGGGATGAATGCATTCAATTCTTTTCCTTTTTTCTGTCCTCCTTTTGCTTGACCCTACATGCAGGTTCAGTCACAGAAAGTTTGTGTCATGGTGGGTAACTAAAGCCCGAGACTTCTGGGGAACTGAAATGAGAGTCCCAGGAAATCAGAAAGTATAGAGAGATCATGGGTTTATAAGGATTGGGAAAACGATACCAAAACATAATTTATGAACTCCTGGACTCACTCAAGGTGCACATGCATAGATCTAATTGTAAAGAATATACCACATAACTTTGAGAATGGAACAAAGAAATGGACAATTGCCTAGGTCCTAGACTGACCCCTGGGTGGCAAACACACAAGATGGAGGTGAACAGCACTGCAAAGGCATTGAAAACGGGAATGTACGTTGAAATCACAAAGCACGGAAGTTGGTTAGAACATGGGGCCTGAAACCAGCTGGGTTGATTGACTGCTAAATTAAAATATTAACATTTTCGCCCTAGCTGGTTTTGCTCAGTGGGTAGAGTGTCGGTCTGCAGAATAAAAGGTCCTGTGTTCAATTCCAGTCAGGGGCACATGCCCAGGTTGCAGGCTTGATCCCCAGTAGAAGGATTAGTGATTATCTCTCATCATTGCTGTTTCTATCTCTCTCTCCCTCTCCCTTCCTCTGTGAAATGAATAGAAATATATTTTTTAAAAAGTTGGTTAAAAATTCACATTTTCCATGGGATTCAAAGATGATGTAGAGACTCGCAGGTAATATTCAAAGTGTCTAAAATATAATTAATAATTAATTGACAGAGAGGAACCCAGGAAAACTCAATTCACATGAGAAAAGACAAAGGACAGACACCAATGTTGAGGTGATTAAAATGTTGGAATTATCTGATAGAGACTATAAAAAGAAGCTATTATAAAAGTGCTCAAAGAAGTAAGGATAAATAGCCTTAAAGCAAATGTAAAAAAAGTTGAAGCATAAAACTAAAAGATATAGATAAGTACCAAATGGAAATTTTAGAACTAAAAATATGCATAATAACCCAGATTCCACACAAATAAGCAAACACATTTTAAAAAAACCCAAATAAACAAAAAAATAAAATAAAAACCCTTACTGTAGGGGTTCAATAGTCAATTGGAAATGAAAGAGGATACAGTGATTTTGAGATAAGTCAATAGAAATTATGCAATCTAAGGAGTAATAAAAAAGTAAACAAACAGCCTCAGGATAGTATAACCAGGTCTAACATTCATGTTATAGGAGTCCCAGAAAGTGAGGTAGAAAATAGTGCAGAAAAAATTATTTGAAGAACTGATAGCTGAAAACTTCCCAAATATGTTGAAAAACAGAAAACTAAAAATTCAAGAAGTTCAGTAAACCTCAAACAGGATGAACTCAAAGAAATTCAAATCCAGAAACATCATAATTAAACTGCCAAACACTGATAACAAAATTTTTTTTTTAAAGCAGCCAGAGATAAATGATGTTTTTATCAGAGGAGATGAAAATATTTGCAGATTTCTCATCAATAATCACGGAGGCCAGAAATAAGTGAATGAACATTTTTATAAGTAATGTTTAATGCTAAAAGAAAAGAACTCCAGAATCCCATATCCAGGAAAATATGTAATTCATGAATGAAGGTAAAATAAAGACATTCTCAAGTGAAGGATTTAATAATAGTATTTAGACAGTTTACATCTTGTCCTTCTCCATTCCATTCTGGTCTTAGTCCATTGTCTGCTATAATAAAATATCCCAGACTGGGTCGCATATAAAAACAGAGCTCACAGTGTGGAGTCCGGGGAGTCTGAGGTCAAGGCACGGGCAGATTCAGTGTCTAGTGAGGGACTGCTTTCTGGTTCAGAGATAGCCTTTCTGGTTGTGTCCTCACGTGGTGGAAGGGTCTAGGGAGCTTTGTGGGATCTTGTCTACAGGAGCACTAATCTTATACCCACCTTCATGACCTAAGAACCTCCTAAAGGCCCCATTTCTTCATGCCATCATATTGTGGGTTAGGATTTCAACACATGAATTTTTCAAAAAAAATTTTGGAGACAAACATTCAAACCATAGAATTTCTAATATAGGCACAATTCTGCCTTTGTCATGTACAGTATGTACATATTAAACCTTAACATCTTGTTGCATCATAAGTAGACAGTATCACTTGCCTTCAATCTGTAGGAGAGTGACACTCATTTCTTTTATTGCTCCTCAACTTCTGCTATCTCTGAATCTTCAGTTGTACACTCACTGAAAAGATTTCTTTCTTTCTCTCTCTCTCTCCCTCCTTCCCTCCCTCCTTCCCTCCCTCCCTCCCTCCCTCCCTCCCTCCTCCGTTTTTCTTTCTTTCTTTCTTTCTTTCTTTCTTTCTTTCTTTCTTTCTTTCTTTCTTTCTTTCTTTCTTTCTTTCTTTCTTTCTTTCTTTTCTTTCTCTCTCTCTCTCTCTCTCTCTCTCTCTCTCTCTCTCTCTCTCTCTCTTTCTTTCTTCTCTCTCTCTCTCTCTCTCTCTCTCTCTCTCTCTCTCTCTCTCTCTCTCTCATCTTTCTTCCTCCATTCATGTTAGTATGGATTTATGGATTCTTGTTTTGTTTAATGAGTTATACTCCACTCTTATCATTATTTTGATGCTCAAATTTAGCTAATGGAAGCCCCTTGAGCTGTTCTTTTAATATATTTTCATCATTCCTGAGGACCTCCTATTTCCTGCCATGGCAAAATGTTCCAGGCTTGTCTTATATGTTTCCTGATGCAGTCTGAAATTAACCTTGTATTCTTGAAAAATTATATTTGGAAATCAAGTTCAGGGTGATAAGCCTACTCATTGTTCCTGATGTGTTATACACATATGAACGTATATATACACAAATATATGCACATATATTTATTTTAATATATATATGCAAATATCTATATAAATGTATATGTACATTTATATAGAGATAAAAATATGTGCATATACATTAGATATATACCATATATATATAAAATAAATAATTATCAACTCAAACAGATATATTTAAAAGTATATGTGTTTAATACTGATACTTACAACTTTAATTCAATACCATAGATGGTATATTTTTGTACTTTATAACATATGCTTTCTATTCTGTAATGCTCCTAACAGAAGTCTTCTGTGATTTGTACATTTGTTGATTCTAAAAATGGGAAAACAATGAACACATTTTGGATTGTTATGGTGGCTTAATTATTCATTGTGGAGACACATAGTGCTTGTTAGGATTTTTACTCTTCACATTTACATATCCAACACAGTGATCTTTCTACTATTCACAGGAAAATGTTCCAGAGATAAATTAAATGTTTTTTAATCTCCTCCACCAACTAACTTTATTAAATCTTTAGGTTTTCCCTCATCCACGATAATGCCCACATCCTCTAACCTTCATTTCCGTGTGAGAATCCACTTTTTTCAGCCATTGATCTTCCTGCTCCCATTTGGCCTGGGAGTACACATCATTGCTCTTCAAAATTAAATCCACTGTGTCTGCCCTGCAACTCTCAGGTTGATTTTTTTTCTTTCATTTTGCCAAATGTGTTCCTTAAGAAGGGCCTATATATTTTCTGAATGTTTGAATGTTGGGGAAATGTCTTTATTCTGCTCTATGATAAAATGAGCTATTTTAGATAGTTATAAAAATGAGTAAAAATACTCTTCCTTTGTCTTTTAGCAACTTGCAATGCCAATGTCTAATACTAATCCGATCATTATGTCTTTTTAAGTGACTTCTGAACATATTTAGGATCAAACCTTTAGTCTTAGTATTCTAAATTTTCATACTAGTGAATCCAAATATGATGACTTTTTTATTTATCATGCTGGGTAGATGGTAAGCAGTTTTAGTCTTAGTCTTGACAGCTCTAAGATTTTTTTCTGTTATTTCATTTATAATTACCTTCCCCTTTCTTATATTCTTCCTCTGATTCATGTTAATCAGATGTTGGAATTCTTGGATTGCCATAGAGTAACAATGAGAAAATTATTTTACTTTATATTTCTCTATTTTTTTCCTAAACATCCTATGAACTTATTTTATTTTTAAAATTTATTTTATTGTTGAGAGTATTACAGATGCCCCCTATTTTCCCCCTTTATCCCCTTCTACCCACCTCCCACCCTAGGCCTTTATCTGTCTATAGTCTGTATCCAAAGGCTATGCATTTATTTTTGACAAAGTTTATAAAATTATTTTTGAAGAGCTCTAATTATTTACTTGGTCCTTTTTAAAATATCATTCTGTTCTTTTTAAAAAATTAAATCAAGGCTCTCTTAGGCTATTAATTATTATTCCATCACACCCAGAATAGTTGCCCTTATTTTCCACAGAGATCATTTATTCTCTTTTTCAAAGGCCTGTTTTTCTTCACTTACCAGTTTTGCCTGGGTGATGAAAATGCCCACTGAAGTAAGTTCTGCTTACATTTTTTCAGGGAGAGTCATTTATTGGTGCCTTCTGCGTCCTAGCCTACTATCCTCTCCTCCCTAGTCCATCCTACCTGCAGTGTCTGAGTTCAGACTTACTGGAGTTCTGTCCTGCAGATTGGTTTTCTTTTACTGCAGTTCCTTTTCTGCATATTCCAGGATGTGACTTTTGTCTATATGGCTTATATCCTATTTTGTTATCACAGGTGTATATATATTTTTATTGATATTTAGATGTACAATTCCACCACTTTTTGACACCTCTTAAATCACAGCATATCATACAATTGATTAAACATATACATTACTTGTTCCTTTAAATGGGGCCTCGGGTAAGTAGGTAATTAACTCTATCTTGTATACTATCTTGAATCAAGTTCTTTTGGTTTCTACATTTTGAAATTCCTAGCCATGGATTCCCAAGTCATCATGCTTGGTGCCTCTGAAATAAATAAAGTCTATCACAGCATGACATGTTTAAGACTTCTTATGCATTTATTTATAAAGAAGTTGAAGAACTACTATAATAAAATAAATATGATATGTAGAAAGTATCCATGAAAAAAATGAGGAGGAAAAATTTCAAATGAATGAAATAAAAGAAAAACAGTTACTTCTCTTCAGCAGTATGATGTCTTAATTTTATATGATGGAAAAGAAAAAAAATCTTGGGAAGTTTTTATCTTGGTTCCCCAAGTTGCCATATATCTGTATGTCTATATTTAATTTCCTTTGTGAAATAAGTTTGAGAAACACAGCATGGAGGCAAGTATTTCTTTTGTAGAGTCATATAATTCATTAGCCTGTTGAAAACTAAAAAGTTATTGTACTTATGAAACCCATTAACATTGTTTAATCCAGTGTATCTCAAATTTTGATTATAGAAAATGATTTTTTTGGCAATAATGTTT
Source organism: Myotis daubentonii (assembly GCF_963259705.1). Classification (NCBI taxonomy): domain Eukaryota; kingdom Metazoa; phylum Chordata; class Mammalia; order Chiroptera; family Vespertilionidae; genus Myotis; species Myotis daubentonii. The sequence goes on along the minus strand of NC_081846.1, from coordinate 68,917,213 downwards.
GACCTCACAATAGAATTTATCTTTCAAGAAACATATTTGGATAATGCTGGTCTAATGGAATAAATGAAAGCTTGGTTTCTAGGCTGATCTGATCCATACAATAATAGTAAGGCTTTTGTTATCACTCCATATTTTGTTTTCAATTCTCACTCTTCTACTTAGAGTCTATTATCTAGATACCCAGTCTAGAGACTCTCTGTAAAGTCTCTTTTTTCCCCCTAATTTTCCATTTTACCTCATATCACTGTTAGAATTATTTCCAGAATTCTTTGTTACTTTAAAAAATATAGATTTTTCCATGAATTTATCAAACATTTCCATTTTATCTTGCTTAAAGTATGCTATATTGTTGGAAATATATTAATATACTAGTTACAAAAATAAATCAGTACGCAGTATTTCCTTGACCAATTAGTTTTTTTTCTTTTTTAAATAAAATGGCTGAAACAATGCAAACAAGAGGCAATTACCTGACCTTTGCCCTCTTACTGTCTCTAGCAGAGAAAAGTATTCATTTTGTTGCTTTTAGTTTTCTGAAAAGGTATTAGGCCTTTGCCTCAAAGGTGTAACATCAAATGACAAGACATCTTTTGACTTATATTTGACCTTCTCTGCATCCTATTCATCCTTTACTGAGAGTTAGCCAAATAGGCTGTCAGATACTGTTCTCTCTTAGGAAATTCTTCCTTGGATCCTGCAGTAAACTTTCAGAGGGAAAGGACAAATAAAGTCAAATTTCCTTGTATAATGTTGAATATGAGAAATGCATTAGCACTTTTGACTTTGTTTCAGAAATTTATCAGCTATTTATGTAGATATCTTAAGCTTTCTTGATTTAAATTGTTAACTTTCTCCATAATTCCTAATAGTTTGGACTGAAATAATTTTAACCAGACTTCTTCAAAGCAGGAAGAGGGAATTCTTTCTTATACTAAAAATAACTAATTCTAACATGGCTTTAGTTTTCTGTCTTTATATGTAATGATCAAAGTAATTAGTGACAATAAGTGATTCAATTGTTTATCATGTGTTGTTAACAAACAATAGGTCAGAAAATGACAGAGTAACTTATCTGCCATTATTTTTGTGCTTTAGTTATATTGCTAAGCAATCTAAAATAAGCAAATCTTCATGCCAGGGTCTCAGTTAATGTCATTTTGCTTGGCTGAGAAAAGCTGAAACATCTCTGAGAAGACATATTTTAAGAGAGCATTAGGACATGCATATTTTTAGGATGCTAATAGAGCCTATCACCTTCTTTGATTTTAGCTGCCAGAAATTATGATTCATAGTTCTTGATAGCATAGAACAGAAAACATTATAGAGGGGGAAAAATTCTAACAGATTGCTCAGGAGTGATTTCTGAGTGTCAGTTAATCAAACATTTCTATTTCATCCTTTCAGAAAAATGTACACTTCTGTTTTGAAAAATGGATCTAGAAAAATCTTTACTTTTGCTTTGTAATAGTCCACAATTATTGATGAATTCTTAGTAGTATTAAGAAAACAGGATGGAAAAGAATATGTAGCATTGTTATAATTTATAATAATAAAAATGACACAGCTGAATATTTGCCTATAAACAATGTTTCAAAGGAACAAAGGAGTGTGCGTGTGTGCGCGCGTGCGTTTATGTGTTAAATTCTGGGGAACACAGTAATATTATTATATAATTTTACTTCTAGTTTGTTACTGTTCTGGAAAAAAAGACAATTAATAAAGTGCTTTAAAGTAAAATTTTAAAACTTCATTTAGAATGTAAAATTTCAAAAAATAGGACCACATTCTAAATTAGTCATATTATGCTAGAAAGCTTTGCAAAGCTTTAGACTTAGGAGTGGAGAAAGAATTACTTGCTATCATTTGAATTTATGATCAAAATATTCTGCATTAAATAACAACTGCAGAAATCATAAGTTACACATGCTTCTGATTGTGAAAATACAATCAGATGCCACTGGTTCTTTATTAATGTTGACTTTACAGATGACATGGTTTCCTGACAAATTCTAGTTGTCTGTACTATTATTGCCTATTCACTATAATGGATTTCTACTCCTCTTATTACAGCACATTTAGAAATATGTAGGACTGTAGGAGAACACTTTTGCCACTGAGAACCTTGCAGTGCGATGGTTAGATTTAAATGGGCTTTTGCACAAATATAACTGAGTGTTTTTTTTTTGAGAACTTTCAGGGATAAGGAAGCATCTTACTTACAGAGAAACCCTCTATTATCCAACTGATCAGTCAGTTTTTTTAAAAAAATGCATGTGTGGGAAATTGCAGATTGAAGTGTGCAAAGCATTTGTGTTTTAATTAAAATTTTGGAGGAAAAACTCATTCACATGAATTAATAGCAAGATTTTTAGCAGGTTGCATAAATGGTGACAAAATTTGCATCTTTGTATTCAAGAAGAGTATGGAGTTACTTGGTGAAGATAACTACATATGTTAAATCCTTTCAACATGTGTTATAAATATTAAAGATCTGTGGCTATTAAGTTACGTGAGAGCAAATGACTCATGAGCAATTACAAATACCTGTTCTGCTTCTACTTATCACTTATTTCTAAAAAAGTAGCATGGAAATTAAATGCAAGCATAACATAAAAGAGTCTAACTTCCTGTTAAATGATGCTTTATCATATAATGGGATATTACAGCCTAATTCAATGCAGGACTAAACCAACATTTGAAGAAAAAGAATTCCTGAAGCCAAGAGCCTCAATATTCTGAAAAGCATGCTGTTTACAAGTCTCTCAAAAAAATGGTTTTCTTTTCTAATTGTTGCTAAGACTTCAGATTAAAATGGGTTTCACAGCCTGACTGGCATGGCTCAATGGTTGAGCATTGATCTATGAACCAGGAGGTCATGGTTCGATTCTGAAAAGGGTACATGCCCGGGTTTTGGGCTTGATCCCCAATGAGGGGCACGCAGGAGGCAGCCAATCAGTGATTCTCTCTCATCATTGATTTTTTTTTTCTCTCTCTCTCCCTATCCCTTCCTCTTTGAAATCAATAAAAATATTTTAAAAATAAATAAATAAAATGGGTTTTACAAACCTAGAAGTCAAAACAAGCAAGTAAATAGTGGCATAAAAATAACATCAACTTGTACAAAAACTATCTTATGGAGCTGATAAATCATATGAATCATATTTTATTAATCAAGTATATTCTTGGTAATTTTCATCTTTTTGTCTTTTGAGGGGACCCCCTCACTTGTTTGCTTTTTGACATTTTTTAATCTGACATCGCCAAACAATGACTGTGCTTTTTTCAATAGATTGTCAAAGAGCCACTGTCTGGTTCTTTGGACATCTGGATACTTGGTTACTAAGAAGTGAGGGTGCAGCAGCCACAGGGTCATAGAACCTTGGAAAAGGAAGATACTGCTCATTGAAGTCAAAGTCCTAAGATGCTCCCTGAGGAGCCTCAGAACTCCAGGCCTCCCAATAGGTCACTCAGCTCTAGTGGGTTTTACATATTGGCCTTTCAACTCAGATGCTATTTGAGGGAAGGATTCAGTGATTAGAAGAAGACTGAAGACCTCTGAGTACAACCTGTCATTTCATAGGTAAAGAAATGATACCGGAAAGTTTAAGTTGACTAGGGAAGGGTATGAAGTGCTAAAGGGCCCCATGCTTTTCAAGGTGTGCAACATGGGAGGTGAAACTGGAAAATTCTTCAAGAAGAGTAAAACTCATGCCTTTTATGACTTCCAAACGTTTCTTTCTTAGCATCATGCTTGAGCTCTAGCAGGGACTAGATCACTCTCCAGAGCACACAGCAAATGAGTGTTGTGATTAAGGAGGGGCTTCTGATCGTTTTGAATTTCCCTGTTCAGCACTGTTGGGGGTAGGCTAGAGCACACCATACTCGCAGTCCTCCTGGAGCAGGCGCAGATTTCCTCGTGTGAGGATGGCGGGAGTATGGGCTCCATTGGTACTTGACAGCTAAATGAATGGAGCAAAATTAAGACTGTGTAAGCGGTGGGGACTTTTCTCCCTTGTCTTTCCTCTACGCTTTGGGCTAGTGCAAGGCAGTGATCCTGGGTAGGCTTGTCTGCTTTTAAAACCTACATTTTTCATCTGTAGAGCTTTCCTAAGGCTAGAAAGGGAGATAGCCTGTAGCTTGTGGGGGGTTTTATCCAGCCTTTTGACAACAGATCTGAAGCCTCGTTCTCTAATCAGCCGTATTGATCTCAGGCTGGCTGTTTATTTTGTTGTTTTTGTGTTTGTTTTATCTTATTTTTTTCAATTCATTCCAAACCAAAGAAAAAAGAAAGCAGTTACTTACTTAACTCTCTAAAAACCCCATATTCATATTATCTGAACATGACAAGGATGGGACTGGATGATACCAATACTATCCCCTGTGCTCTGTGAATTTATTGCATACTTCAGAGAGTGCACACCTTAAAAGAAATAGTCCTTATTTGAGTTCCTTTCCAAAGGCAATGCTTTCTTGACTGGTTTGTGTTTATCTAACTGAAGATGTGGATGATGTTTCTTCATCCCTTCGTGGCTCAAATTCAGTACCTGGGACTAATTCCTGCTACTGCTCTTCTCCCCACCCATACAACTCCTGTCAATTCCATCATCAAAAGAGCACAGAAACCCTTCTATATCTCTCCATCACCTTTGCCATTACTTGATGCTAATCCATTTTTATCTTATTTTGTGTGGAGTTATCTCCACTGTGATAAATTCCTAATTGGCCTTCCTGTTTATTATCTCCTCATAAATCAATTTCTCACAAAACAGCCATCTTGATTAAATCATGTTAGTCTCCTACTTGAATTTCTTCAGTGGTTTCCCATCCTGTAAGGAAAAAGTCCAAGTCCCTTGCCATGGTCTATTATAGGCCTTTGTGCTGTGAGGCCTGACCAAATCCTCCCACTTTATTTTGCTTCTTCTCTCCATCAATGACAACACTTCAACAAATGTGGTTTTCCCTGATGGCGTATACTCAGCTCCTTGACTTTGAGTTTTCCCTGCCTCAGGGCCCTCTTACACACATCTATAGGCTAGACTCTATTTTTGCCCTGCTCTAACTCTGATCTATTACAGAGCTCAGCTTAACTTCCAATTTCTAGGTCTTTCCTGACCATTCAATCTAAAGTAAAATGCCCTCCTTTTCTCCATTGTTTTCTTTTATAATATCCTAATTCTTTTATTGCAATTGCACTCATCAACATCTTAAACTTATTTATATGTTTACTTGTTTGCTTTGAACTTAAAGAATGCTGACCTCAAACTATTGATTAGATAATTACGTCCAATTAATTAACAGAGAAGGTATTCATGTATACAGGTATAGCTAAACAACTTATGCACAGTTACAGCTGTGGTAAATATCTTGTGGAAACAGCTAATTCTTCCTGTCTAGAGTATTGGTGAAATTCTTAGGAGTGAACAGAACAGGATCTAGGTCTAGATCAGGTTCTCTTCATTGTTGCCTTGGAACTTTGCCTCATCTGCTTCCAAATCTTGCTTCATCACAGATCAGAGCTCACGCCACCTCTAGCCATCAGTTCGACTCAGTCTGTGCCTGAATCAGAGCTGCTGTTGTCGCTGCTATCGAGCTCTCTGGCTTTTGGCTTCAGTTGTGCCAATATGAGGCATTCAAATTCAGGAATCTCTGTTATGTGCCTGTTGTGCTGGACATTATGTTCTTGTTCCTAAATGTAAAAATTATACATTATGAAAATGTTAGAGGTGACACCCTCTGCTAGTGCCTTCTGCAATATTCCTGTTGCCTATTAACTGCATTTCAGCCAATTACAGGAGGAAGGAAGGAATGTTGGACATAACAAATGAGAAATTAGAAAATGAGCAAGAGGGCACTAACAATAAAAGTTGATGTCCAAGTGGCACTTCTTGGGATGCTCACTTGCTTTCTTCCTGCTTAGCCTAAACAGAAGAGAGAGTCCTAGGGCTCGCTACAAATTTGTAGAGTTGGGTTCTTCTTTTTCCAGATCAAGGACCTTACTATAAAGCTTTTGATTGAGAAATTGACTATTTCCTTTTTTAATTAAAAAGTTATGTTTCAGCTAGCTGGCCCATATTAAATGCAGACATCATTTGGCCAACACTCCTCTCTTGCCTCATTGCTCTGATGCCTATACAGAGGAGCTTCCTTATTATTCGCGTGTCGCCTTGTCTCTGTGAGTTGTCTTTAACATTGGGGAAGGGAAACATACTTGCAAGATTTCCTCTCAGCATGAGCCATTTTGAGGACCTTCTATTATTTGTAAACTAGAGGCATGGTGCATGAAATTTGTGCATGGGTGTGGTCCCAAGGCCTAGCCGGCGATTGAAGTGCGAATGTTTGGCATGTAAGGGCAGGTCCCAGCTGACCTCTGGGCCCTGGGCAGCACCTGGGCCCTTGGGCCCCCATGTACCTCCCTCTACCTGAGTCACGGTGCCTGAGTCCCCATGCGGAGATGCGGTGAGCGTGGACAGGTGCCGTGGGCCAGGGCGCAGTGGGAGCCTCTGGGCCACCCAGCGGTGCCACACAGAAGCCAGGTGGACAGCGTGCTCTCTCCAAGGCTGGCTTTACAGACTGGCTCCTGCACAAACCCACAAAAGAAGCCACACGGGTGCAGGATGGGCTCCTCATGGGCACCTGGCACCTGAGCGTGGGGGCTTCCCTGGCACATAAGCCCTGGCATCCCTGGGGAAGGCAGCAGGGGGAGTGAGAGCGAGCTTGGTGGACACCCTGCATTCTCATTGCACCTCCATCCCTGTCACCCCTGCCCCCAGTCAGCGGGCAAGAGGTTGCAGCCCTCTGCCTGAGCTCTGTCGGAGGTTGGTCACTGCCCACCCCCATTTCCCCATCCCAGCACAGGGCCCGGCCTCAATCAGGTGATCAGGGCCTGCCAGCCACTGGTCGCTTGCGGGACGATCAATTGGGGCCTGGCCCCCCGCCTGACTCCCTCAGTGCCTGAGAGCCAGGCGGCAGCCGTGCCCTCCCCACTGTCGCCGCTGGTCACCATCTGCAGGACAGTTAGCAGGGCGATTGGGCCCCTGCTTGCACCTGCCTTGGCCTTGAGCCACCCGCTCACCTGTTCCACCATCCCGCTGCAGTCCTGCTCTCGTCGGGGCCCATCGGAGCCAGCAGCGCCTCCACTGCAGCCCACTGCCAGTGCCGCATCACCGATGCCCACCATGTTCCACACTGACCCCTGGTGATCTGTGCACATCATAGTGGGTGGTCAAACCCCTAGTTGAACTCCCAGTTGAGGGGACAATTTGCATATTAGGCTTTTATTATATAGGGTTAGAGGCCCAGTGCACAAAAATTTGTGCACTCGGGGGGGAGGTGGGGTCCCTTAGCCCAGTCTGTGCCCTCTTGCAGTCTGGGGCCCCTCGGGAGATAATGACCTGCTGGCTTTGGCCTGCTCCCGGGTGGCAGAGGGCAGGCCCAATCCCTAAGTGCAGCCCCTGGTCGGGCTCAGAGCAGGGCCTATTGGGGAGTTTGGGCTCCGCCCCCTGTCACACTCAAGGAAGGGTCGATGGGGAGGTTATGGAGCCACCCCCTGTCACGCACAGAGCAGGGCCCGTGGGGGGTGGGGTTGGGGCACCGCCCTCTATCACCCACAGAGCAGGGCCAATCAGGGGGTTGGGGAGCTGCCACTGTCACACTCAGGGCAGGGCCAATGGGGAGGTTATGGCTCTACCCCGTCACACACAGAGCAGGGCCGATCAGGGGGTTGGGGCGCCGCACCCTGTCACACACAGAGCTGCAGGGCGATCAGGGGGTGGAAGAGCTCCCCCCTATCAGGCACAGAGCAGGGCTGATCAGGGGGTTGGGGCACCTTCCCCTGTCACGAACAGAGCAGGGCGGATAGGGAGGTTGTGGCCCCGCCCCCTGTCACACACAGAGCTGCAGGGCGATGAGGGGGTTTGGGCACTGCCCCCTGTCATGCTGATCCCAGTGCCAGGAGGCCTCGCGGCTCCGCTGATGCTGGTGCTGGGAGGCATATTACCCTTTTACTGTATATGATAGAGGCCTGGTGCATGGTGGGGGCTGGCTGGTTTGCCCTGAAGGGTGTCCTGGATCAGGGTGGGGGTCCCCACTGGGGTGCCTGGCCAGTCTGGGTGAGGGGCTGAGGGCTGTTTTCAGGCTGGCGGGTGACTGAAGCTCCCAATTGCTCCTTTTTTTCTTTTTTCTTTTTTATTCTGGGCCAGCTTTAGGTCTGGCTCCAGCTCTGAGGCCTCTGCTGCTGAAAGCAGGTATCTGGTTTGTTGGGGTTCTATAATTGAAACACTGTATCAACTCCAGCTCTGAGATCCCGGCTCGCTGAAAGCAGCTTTCTGGGGTTTTGTTTAGCTTCTATATTTGTAGCAATGTTTCAAACTGCAAGCTCAGAGGCTGGCAAGGCAGGCGGGGAACGTTGGTTTCCTCCGTCACTGAAGCAAGCAAGCCTCATGTTAGTTTCAAGCTGCCTGGCTACCGGCTGCCATCTTGGCTGGCAGTTAATTTGCATATCACCCTGATTAGCCAATGGGAAGGGTAGCGGATGTACGCTAATTACCATGTTTCTCTTTTATTAGATAGGATGATTTCACAGAAGTTAAAAATTGAAATCATTGTGGATGTAGGGCATTGGAAATTGAGGAAGATTTACATGGATATTTGCACTGTCATTCCCTGAATTGCCTCTACAGGTTTGAGATATTTATTAAATAAGAGAGAAAATAGATCAACCAATAAATAAATATTTATAAACAGAACCAATAAAGCTATTTTTACTTGTTACCGGAGATGACTACTGTTAAGAAAAAACAAAAATAAATGAAGTTAGACCATGTACCATCAGGCCAGTAGGGGAGGGCAGTTGGGGGCAATCAGGCTCACAGGGGGGGCAGTTGGGGGCAATTAGGCCAGCAGGGGAGGGCATTGGGAGCGATTGGGCTAGCAGGGGAGGGCAGTTGGGGTCGATCAGGCCAGCAGGGGAGTGGTTAGGCTGGAAGGCAGAAGTGATTAGGGGCAATTAGGCAGGCAGGCAGGCGAGTGGTTGGGAGCCAGCAGTCCAGGATTGTGAGAGGGATGTCTGACTACCAGTTTAGGCCTGTTCCCACAGGCAGTTGGAAATCCCCTGAGGGGTCCCAGATTGGAGAGGGTGCAGGCTGAGCTGAGAGACACCATCCCCCCCCCCCCAGTGCACAAATTTTGTGCACTGGGTCTCTAGTATAAATATATAAATCACTCACAAAATTATCTTTTCCATTTAATTTCCATACAATATGGAAAAAAACATAGTTTATAAGACTGCTTGCCCCTGACTTCTTATTTTGAATTATAGGGATTAGGTGCTGGGTTAAGGGCTGCCATCTGAATTTTTGTTGAAAACCAAACCAAGCAAAATAATAAAAAGAACCCTGGCATTACATCTATGGTAATCTTTGGGACAGTGACTCTCCTAATGTTGCCAGTGCTACTTCAAGCTGTGGTGGGACCGTGAGCTCTGAACTGGATGGAAAAGTGCTCCTTTCAGATGTGTCATGAATATACTGGTTGCCCTTTAAATGGGCTGAACAGGAAGCTCTATGCAGGTACCAATGAGATCCCAAGTAGAGTTTTCTTGGGAAACTAGGCAGGAGACTAAAACCCTCAGAACAGTGATTCTCAAACACTGGCCAATGGACTCAGGCTGATCTGCAATGACATTTTCACTGGATTGCAGTGAAATGAGATAGTGTGTTCTTTTTACAGAATTATTCTTTATTGAGAAGCTCTGGATTTCCTACTTCCCTGGTGTTTATATAATATAATGATGATAGTGGCTGTATGTTTTTCCCCTTTCATTTAATATCTTCCTTGACAAAAAATAAAATAAAAATAATGGTAACTCTGTTTACTTTCTCACACTTTTGGGGACTTTTACTCGTTCAAAACAAATCCCAAAGTCAAGGGAGCTCAAGATTAGGAGAATGTCAGCCTGCTGTATAATGGGTTTTCAGTTTATTATTCTTCTTGCTTAGCTTTTAGGGTGACATAATGATCATTACAATTGGTAACCCTGGCCTGATTTTTTCTGAGATTAGAAACCAGATACAGGGTGGGTTTAAAAGCTATTTAGCATTACCCAAAGCTTAAGAAAAAAAAATTGTGGTACAATTTGGCCAATATAGTTATGGCCTAAATTTTGTTAACAGAGGGCCACTGTCAGATTCTCGAAGTGTCTCATAAACAAATATCACATTTTATACTGGCACAGTTTGTTTGTTTGTACATTATTTATGCCTAACTCTGACAAGTGATAGAAACAAAGTGGAGGCTGCACCTTTACAAAACATGTTGCCCAGTTAACAGGAACATTTTTGGTGGATTATATGCCAGAGCGAATCTGGGTTTCCGTACCTTGTCAGCGTACCTCCCAGACTACGACCTACCTGAACTCTGGCAGCCTCTGTTCACGTAGTGCAGGCCCAGCCCAGAGCAAGCTTCCTAAACTGTGTGCATGAGCTCAGGCACTGTGCCCTGAACTACTTACTAAAATGGCTCTCAAACAGACATATTCATAAAATTACTGCATATTTAGATGGAAGAGACTTTTGAGTTCCTAAAAGTCAGCATTATTCAAACTAACTTATATTGCAAGTTGCTAAACTATCTAAATTCTGTATAGTGTTTCCGGCTATGGCAGAGATGGGGGAAATGAACATGTGGGCTGGAGGGAGTAAACTTGAATAAAAATTTTGCATTATTATTCAGACCCAACTCAATCTGCTTACCAAGACCTTGTTATTTTTCTAGGAGGCTCATTTTATTATTAAGCACGAACAGATCTTCTATTCTTTGATTATTTTATTCAACAATGAATTCTGTTTCAAAAATGTAATGTCTGCCTTTATTTTAAATGGAATTTAAAGATATATTATGCATTATGGTAATACTTTCTTAACAGTATCAAAAATAAGAGGCTACTTAAAATAGTTTCCTTTTATTAAGGATGATAGGCATGCAACTAATAATCAGATGTCTAAATATGTATTTGTTACTTACAGTCCTGGCTGCACATTAGCACCCATGGGGGATGTTTAAACCATCCTGATGCCTTGCGCCCACCTGGTTTGGGCCTGGGCCTGACACTTTTTAAAGCTCCTGGGTGATTCTAATAGCTCTGGAGAAATATATGTTCTGTGGTAAGACGGGTGCTTCTAAAAAAGGTGACTCCACCAAGAAAAGATTTGCTTACATATTATTTGTCATAAAATTTAGTTCCAAAGATTAAAGTTAAAGTCTGTTTGTTCCTAAAGAGTGGGTTTCTGAGGGGAAAAGTAGAAAGAAGATATTTTTGAAGGGAATGTTAGTATTTTGTTTTTCCCCACATCCTTATAATATCCTCTGCATGTAGCGTCCCTTCATTTCCTTCCTTCCAGCGCGTCTAAAGCTGATTCTCACCTCCTACCACTGATAACCCTCAGCCAGGAGGGAGCCTATGTCTACCATTTTGAGTGGGCTTTAACATCCTTGCATATGCTCAATTAATTAAAACCTGAAATTTTTATTGAAATGCAAAAAAAAAAAAGGCCAGAAGACATAGGAATAATGGGAGGAGAGAGTGTGGTAAGCGGGGGAGGATCTTACCCAAGGGAATGAAGGTATTTCAGGATCAGATTATGTATATACATACGTATTCCTTTATGCATATAGTACATGTATGTGCTATACAACGTATTTGTGTGTGTTGTATATATAAAGACAGTGTAAACAATGTGTTATTTTCACTCCTCTGTGTGCTGCTCAAGATCAGGGATTGATTTATTATTGTGTGTCCTTAGCCTTGCCCAGTGGCTTGCATATTGGTGTTCAGTAGGTGCCTGTGGAATGAATGCATGTTACAAACAGGGATGGAAGACAGGAGAAGGAAAGGAAGAAAGGTGCACTTGAGGTGGTAGTCAGCATGATGGGGCAGAGAGTGATTAGTTTTGTTTCCAGCTGTGCTTAGGTAGGAGACATGCTTGGAAGGGTCAGGAAAGTAGGGGATTGTTCAGCACAGACTGGCCCTTGGGTTTACATATATGAAGACTGTGTCTAGAAAGCCACGGCCTAGGATTCCTTGTGTCTCCAAAGGAGCCTCCTCATTCCTCCACACGGCAGGCAAGGAAGGGATGGGCAAGAGTGGAGGACAGAAATCTAGATCTAAACGGCTTCACTGGTTGTGGAAATAGCTGTTAGCCTCCCTCAGGCGGCCCTGACTGGGGAATTGTGCTTCTGTATTTCTAGAGGTGTTTTCCCTAAGATCGCTGAGAAAGTAGGGCGGGAACTACTGGTTTGGAGAAGAAACAAGCTGTCTTCCTACACTGGCCTAAAGGGCAGAGAGATGTTGGGGGATCCTTGGTCTCCTCTGTCTAAGATTTAACATTCTGGGCTGCATTGTGAGGAGGAAAAGGAAAAGGAAAAGAATCATGATTCAGTTAATTTTCCCTGGAGTCATCTGTGCTTCTTATTTTACTTTTTCTTTTACTCCTCGTTCTCCTGCTGTTCCTCCTATGTTGTATATAAAACCTTAACTGGATAGATTATATTTCTTAACAAGAGAGCAACTGAGTCTGGTTGCAGAGTTTTAAAGTTATCTATAATTTTATGCATTCTTATGTTTTATTGGCATGGTTTTGTATGTTTTCTTGTATTTTTTAGTTTTATAATTTGACTTCTATTTTTTGTTTTATAATAATTCAGTATATTTTTGTATGTGTGTGTGTGGGCGGGGGTGGATGTGTACAGATACATTTTTTTTTTTTTATCCAAGAGTACTGTCAAATGTTCTGTGTGAAAAAGTCATCATGTTTTCCTTCCATAAGGTCATTAACATTTTGTTTTAATGTTAAGAATGTTTCCTTGCCACAATTAAATATTCTAAGTTACCTGTGCTGGTTATCTTATGAGGGCCCTTCCAGCCATTCTCCCCTGGAGGCTCATGGTAAGCCCTTTCCCTGCCTTCTGGTTGGTCTCTGTGACAAGCTGACAGTAGCCCTGGCCGGTTTGGCTCAGTGGATCGAGTGTCTGGCCCGAGGACTGAAGGGTCCCAGGTTTGACTCTGGTCACGGACACATACCTTGATTGCAGGCTCATCCGGGTGCATGTGGGAGGCAACCTATGGATGTGTCTCTCTCACATTGTTGTCTCTTTCTCTATGTCTCTCCCCCTCCCTTCCACTCTCTCTGAAAATCAATGCAAAAATACCCTCAGGTGAGGATAAACAAACAAACAAACAAAATTGGCAGCAATAAGGTGAACCAGAGGTTGGGGGGAGAGTGGTCAGGGTATTTGCTGCCCCAGCTCCCTCCCGGGTGAGTGGATGCGGGGTGGCTGTGGGCCTCTTGCAAAGCCACAGCCCTGTCTAATGAGTGGTCCCTGGCTCTCACCTCTTTCTGGGTGTCCTCTTTCTCTTCGGGCCTCAGGGTGTACCAGCTCTGCTATCACTGGCCCCCGTGCACCCCATCCCAGAGTACTTCCCCTACCTTCATGTTATGATCTGTCCTTTCATTAAACTCTTCTCAGTCTCCAAGCTTGAAGGAATCAGGTGCTTGGACCGTGGCCCTGCCTGATTCACCACCTGAGGGCATGTGTCCCAGGCCCCACTCGGTGGTCAAGGTGTAGAGCACTAAATGCCCCTTTTCATCCCTGGTTGTTTGGAGACAAATCTGTTGCTTGCTTTTGGTCTGTCATGCTTCCTTTTTCTCCAGAGAGGAATTTTATACTTTTAGTTCCTCTTCAAGTTGTCCCAACTAAAAATATTTAAATAAGCAACACATTTCCAGGAACATGGAGACCATCAAGGAATGTACACTTCTCAGACCTGGTCTGGTGCGGGCCTCCAGGTGTTTTAGGAGGATGGGTTGCAATCTGAGGGTCTGGCTTTACCTTGGAAGTAGACATACGTATGTTGTTTTTAATCTGCTTTGTATTCTCGGAAATCATGAAAGTATCTGAAATTAAGAGAAAAACATTTTTCACTTTAGCAAGTCACTAAAAGCAGTTTCTTATCATTTATTAAATATGGGCTCAAAATAACAATTTGCTATATCTGTCCTCTCAAATATGGATAGATCTATGATTTGCTTTTTATCTGTTACTTTGAATAATTTTGCATGCCTGTATATCATCCCGGTGAAAGTTATTCACATTTTTTTTCTGTGAGCTATATTTAGATTGATTTTATTAATCTTTAAAACACACACAATAAAATCAATTAAACATAAAATTTCATATTTAGTTAATGGAAATCAAGTACTTTATTCAGACATTGTATCTTCATTGTATTTAAAGACTTAAAATTATGTGTAGTGAAAGCCTGGGAATAAATGTTATCTTTTAATCTGTTGTGAGAGATATGTAGCATGTTGACAGATGAAAAAAGTGGGGACTATTTTATAAACCTCCAATCATCAAAAAAGTGACATGTTTGAGTCAATCAATTTAAGAGGTTACCGGTCCACTGATGAAACCATTTGAAGAAAATGTGCTGTTTGATGTTACAGAAGCCAAAAGCTGAATAAATATGTCATCTGTTTTTCATTTTAATTCACTATTTCAGAAGTATTTACTGTGTGTTAAGAAGTCTTTTTACCCTTTCAAATCTTCTGGACAACGTGGAAAAATTCAGAACATTTAAACATGTATCTTTAAAAGCACATTCTCAGCTGAGTTATCTTGTTCATAAATGATATTAAAACATTATAGATGAACTTTTTAACGTGGGTAGGAAAACTGTCATTTTACTATTTAGCTGCTTACTTTTAAATAGAATCTCCAAAAATAGGAAAGACAAAGACTTTTAGTTCAGAAAAAAATTACATGAACTTATGAAGTTTTTAGAAATTGTACATTATAAAGCTGAAAAGTATTTTTTGGTTGGAACAAGGGTATCTGGGAGCATGTTACCTTAAAAAACACCACATATTTTCAAAAGACAAGCTCTGTTTTCAGAAACTAGATTATTTAGTACTATGGCGCAGGAGAAAATGTGGCTATCACGATTAAGCATAGATTCTCCTGATTCAATTCTCCCTCCACCCCCTATTCTCCCCTTGCAATTAATAGCCAATTACTGTTTTTCCTTTTCTTCTTATTGTTTTTTAACCTCTCTCTTGTCTACAGAGTTGCTTTTTAAAAAGATCCCTCTCTTCCCTCCAGACACTCCTCTCCCCCTCTGCTCTCTGCCCTCTCACCCCGGGCCACTCCCGGGAGCCTGCATCCATCCTGCCCTACCGCTTGACAATGCTAATTTCCTTCTCTCAGTTTGGCTACTAAATCTTACACTCTGCCATAAACAGGCTACTTGCATATGATACCTCTGTGTATCCATCATGCATAGCCCAACCGCTCTCAATACCACCCTCCCAAATTCACTGATTTCTAGTCAGACGCAGGCAGGGAGGGACATATCAATGCCTTACTTTAAAGCGATTGTCTTCTACTGGTTTTCATTAAAGGGGCAGGAGAATTAAATACAAAATGTAACAACCCTCAGGTTTTTCCGAGTTAGTTTCTAAGAGTGAATGTGGTTACCCAGCCACCCTCACACAGCAGAGATGGTCGGGGGAAGCGACAGGGGTGTTGAAAGTCCCCAAACGGGATCCTGTAATTTCTAGAAAAGAAATAGTTCTGCAGACAGGAGACATGATTGCATAGCCTTAATTAACAGTTCAAAGTATTGGGGAGGACTTATCATGGGAGGATGCATGTTTCTGGTTCTTTAATGAGTAAATGACCCATTCGAGCGCATGAGTGCATATCAGAAGCACATGGCGATGAAGAAGCGCGCTGGTGGTAGACCTGATCAAAGTTTTCCAAAACTGACTCCTCGTATTTGATGAAGAAGATTAACATGGAGACAATTTACCAAACAAATACAGCATAAAGAGCCCAGAGACCTTCTAAGGGACTCCCAGGCTCCAGCGTGCCCACATAAAGAATATCATGAAACAGAAAGAAAACAAAGAAAGGATGAATATCTAGGGTCTGAGTTGGGAGAGTAATTGAACCACTGATTAATGATTTTTTTGGGGTTCTATTTTTAATATCTACACCAGAAGTTGTTTTCCGTTTTTAAAAGCAAACGAAGCAGTGCATTTGACCTGGGTTCTAACTGGGTACGTCTTGCAAGTGTTCTAAAAGATGTCTGGACCAGAATTGGTTAATTAGTGCTTTGTGTTGCACAGTGTTACATATGACCTAACCAGAGATAAAAAGATTTAAAGGTCTCTTGTAACCCTGCAATGCCATTTGTAACACAAAAATAACCCCCTTTCATTGCTGGCATGCCACTGTAGCATGCAGGTTATTTTTTCCTTCACTGCAATAAGGGCAGCTTTCGCATCAGAAGAATTCTTGGCAAATTAATGCGCTACCTCTTGGGCTAATTAAATTAGAAAGGATCAAAAATACAGAGCGGCTTTTGTGGTGGACACAATGTCGTGCTTCATGCATCTTGCTCAGAGAGGAATTTCTGCCATTTAGCCCCCTTTGCCTCTAGCAGTGTTCTGGACTCTCTAACACAGTCAAGTTCCTAATTTGCCTCAATGAGAGAGAATTATTAACTGATAATAAGAAAAGGAGCATTCACAGCTCCAGGCAGGGCTGTGAGGAAAAGGGTGATCTACCCAGCACCTGAAGCACATGCAGTTTTTATTAATGCCTGCCTAAAACAATGCATTCAGGAGTAAAATTGCTGTGCAGATGACAAAAACAATTATGCCTTTGATTCGTTCATTCTAAAAATGTGAACTGCTTCAGCTCAAATCTAACCAGATTAAACAACTAACGCGGTCGCTCACCTCTCTTTAAATCCAGTTTAGATTGCAGCAAGTGTGTTTTATGTCGAGAAGTTGCCACCGCCACTTAAACTGATTGTTCCTACTGAAATTGCTGAGTGCACAAGTGATTTTGACAATAATTAATACTGTTCTCTCAGTATTGTGGTCCTTTGTTTGGAAGATGACACTGATGATGGTGTTGCTATCTTTATGGGCATTAATCCCAGAAAGAGATACGTACCCTCCTGCAATCAATCCTTGCGTGACGACGGGCTTCCGTAGACTTTCTGCGATTTGCTGCATTTATAGAATCTTTGTTTGCAGGTCTGTCTCCCTGCCTGTTGGGTGTCATGGTAGTTTTGGTCAAAACATGATACCTTCATTTCTACTGCCTGCAACATCATCAATGGCCTATTGCTTCCCAGAGATTGTTAGTCACAACAACCACGTTTCTATAGTTGATGTTTGCAAAGTTTCCTCTGCTGTTCTTATGAGGGTGACTTTGCATTAGTGAACTTTGCTGTCTTCCATTTGTCCACAGTTAGCAGAGCTGAGACTAGCCTACTTACGTAACAGTGTTAAATTGAGTGCGTGTCTTTGTATGTGAACAATGAATGTAAGTGTGTTTGCAAAAAAGATTGAAAAAAAAATGTGCTGCTAGTTGTGCCATGACCATACTTATTCTTATGTAGATCCTTGGTGTGGTCATAATTTCTGTTGGTTACAAAAATTTGTCAAAATGAAAAACAGACTCTTTATGCTGTTGTTCTGTATGTGTGTATTAATTCTCTTTTGACCCTCCTTCTAATGGAATAGACCTTAATGATTGCTTTTGGATATCCTGTTAGGGTTTTTGACTTTTTAAGAGATTTTTCATAGTCTATGCAAATGTATGTCTTTGACTGATTCAATACTGCCAAAGTGAATTGCTGTCTTTAAATTATCAACAAATATTCCCTTCACAGTGTGAAACCAGGTCTAGTCCCCAATTCACTAGTGAAAAACTCAAGGGCTCCTGGTAACATATGCAATGTGTCAGACTGATGATTTTTCTGAAAGCCAGAGAACATTCAAATGTCATTTTCAAAATTTCCTTTTTGAATTTTAAAATATAATAGGTAATCAATTTGTTCTGTTGGAATCTGTCACCCTTTTAATCATTCCTTGAGTGCTACAAAATTGCTCAAAAATAAGATTATCTATTTTGATCTTGGTGGTTATTCAATTATGTAGCAGTAACCTTAAAAATTTGAACTTCTTTTATTATATTTAATTTATACTTCTTCTTTATTTTATTTGTTTATTTATTTAAAAGCTATGATGTGTTTTTTTCTGGAATTTTCCTTTTAATATTTTCAGAGTGGTGGTAAATTTTTTATCCGTATTTTTCTTTACTCAAAAGGAAGAATTTGCCCTGGCCATTGGCTCAGTGATTGGAGCGTCAGCATTCACACCCAAGGGTCATGGGTTCAATTCTGGGTCAAGGGCGTGTACCTGGGTTGCAGGTTCGATCCCTGGCCTTAGGTTAGGGAGCTTGGAGGAGGCAACTAATCGATGTGTCTCTTTCATATAGATGTCTCTTTTTTTCCTTCTCTCTCTCCTTCCCTTGCTCCCTCCCTCTTTTCCACTCTCTCTTAAAATCAATCAATCAATCAATCAATCAATCAATCAATCCATCACTGGGGAGGATTAACAGAAAAAAAAGGAAGAGTTTGGACAGTATTTGTATTTTAACTAACCTAACAAACAGACTGAAGCTAGGTGGCCCAGGCTGGCTCTGGGAGCTCCATGTAAAGTAGCAGGACCAAAGAAATTGGCTGTAAAATCCAAGGAGCTTCAGAGATAGCTCTGATGTGAGACAAAGGTGAGTGTTCATGAAAAGAGAGCCTGGAAGGGCACCTGGGCCCAGCCTTGAGCACAGCGAGCAGCTGGGAGCAGGTGTCCATGCCTCCTGGATTGTGAAGAGGGAGCTATACCTATCCCTTACCTATGACAATAACAGTCATGTAGTCATGACACTTGTACTGAGCTTACTGTTCTAATTCTCACAAAAGCCTAGGGAGTAAGTTCTATTATTATCCCCATTTTGCAGATAATGAAATTAACACCATGCCCAAGGGCTCATATTGCATAATAGCCGGCACTGCACCAAGGTCTGAGGCCAGTGCAGCCAGGTGCTAAGTCTGCCCTGAGACTTCCTCAGTGGTCACAGATCTTGAGGTGTCATTGACTGGCTGCATAGGAGTCGGGCCCTCAGCAAACTGCCCCATGTGTCCATGGAGACTGTTGTGTGGGCCCCGAGCTGAGTCTGTCCTTGGGGGCTATGGGTGCCCCAACAAACAACTGGAGGGTAATGGCAAGGAGGGGATGGAGTCGCCAACTCTGGCTTTGCCCATCAGAGTCAGTCAGTCTCATGGGCTGAACGCTGGCTCATCCTCTCCTCACCTGGGCAGTTCTCCTGGCCTCTGGGGCCATGGGGGGGTGATGGTGGTGGTGGTGGTGCTGCTGGTGGTTAGGAGCTTGCAGAACCGCCTTCATGATGGCACATCTCAGGTGGAGCATGCGCACCGAGGCTTCTTCCCTGATGGACCATGTCCCTCCATCATCAAAGCAGATGCTTCATGCCACCCAGAAAAGAGCAGAGAGTCTGGGGAAAAGCAGTTGGGTCTCCTAGAGTCTGGACGAGGCTAGTGGGACTGTAGCAAGCAGGAAGGGGCCTTTCACTGCGGGCTCACAAGTTCCTACTTTGCCCTCCACACGGGGTGGTCATGGCCAGGTGGTGCAGTGGTTGGAAAAGGCAGCCACCAGGTGGGCACTGGGCGGTGGCCCAGGGAAGCGCACCCAACAATCAGTCCCATCCTACAGGAAGATCATACCTCCTCTTTAAATACTCACCTACTTAAGTTTTCTCAGATTTTTCAATATCACACTCAAAACATTTTCTCTTTTATCCCTCTATAATTCATGGATTTAAAAGATTTGTGATTGTTATGGACTAAAAACCCTTCGTTTCATCTCTGCAATTTTTATACATGATCTTTTAATTACTCGAAGATTGATATCATGTAGTATGTTTTCTTTTATTGCCCATTAGCATACTCTAAGTATCCAATACACTTTTTGTTTGCCAATTGATTTCTTGAATGGGTACCAAGGATCATTTCTATTGGCAATGTTAAATGATTGTGTAATAAACAATATATAGGGAGTCTTAGTTGCATAGCTAGAAACTAATTTCTAAAGCTGGGATATGAGGAGAAAATTGTAGTAGACAAAACTACCTTGGGAATTCTTCCTTAGGCAGCTGCCATATTGGAAACTGAAGGATTCTAGTTCCTTAACAGCGGTTCTCAACCTGTGGGTCGCGACCCCTTTGGTGGCCGAACGACCCTTTCACAGGGGTAGCCTAAGACCATCCTGCATATCAGATATTTACATAGCTCATAACAATAGCAACATTACAGTTATGAAGTAGCAATGAAAATAATGTGATGGTTGGGTCACAACATGAGGAACTGTATTTAAAGGGCCAGAAGGTTGAGAACCACTGCCTTAGTAAGTCCACAACCAGCAAGGTTTTCCACCAGTACTGGAATAGAGAATTATTTTTACTTTTTGCTTAAACACACATGAAGTAGTTGGCTTGAATATAGGTTTCCTATTGTAGAAAATAATGTTTGTCTGAGTCACACTCTAGTTGGAAATTGTGTCATATATGAAGGCGTGAGGACTGGGATCAGCTAAATAAAGAATGGCTTCATGTCTCTCATTTCATGTGCATTCTGTGGTAATAGCTGTCAGACCTGCTTTGATGCATAAACTGATTCTTCCCATTTATTTACTTATCTTTATGGCCAACTTACATGTAGCTGTGATCATGTTACTTATATGTACATTATAATGTAACTCCATTGTGCAAGTTCTCTCTTGTTCCAGAAAAAATGCTCCATGCCACATTTTGCAGATGTGTTCAGTGTGTGAACCTGGGTTGTAAATGCAGTCTCGGGACTCTTAGTTGATGTTGCACCTACTCTGCATTCTTTTGTCTTCATTATGACTAATTTCACGTGTTGGTCAAGCTACCTTCGATGTATAATACTTCATTGAAAAGTATCTCACTCTCTTAAATTCCAGTATTGTCAAGAGTGTGCAGTTCAGAGAGATGGATATCTGCCAGGTCCAAAATTTTTTTTTCCATAAAATGTCTCACTAATCTAAAGGAGTCTTGTAGACTTTTCTTCCTGTTCTGCAAGATAAACAAACAAAACAAACAGAACAGGTATGTGCTCAAACTCCTAGCTTCATGGTGAACTTTCCAATGTTGCTGTTACTGTTTGCCTTAATTCTCACAAGAACCTGCCATCCTAAAAGTTTGAAAAAGGCTCAGGGGTAGGGGGGTCATACATGCTTCCTAGAAGATCCCTTAACATTAGGCAAGAGATTTCAGGTGTTGGATTTGCAGGACTTTATGGCAGTTTCTACCTTGGGAATTATCTCCACTAATTTAGGGTTGGCTAAACATAAGAGGACATTGACAATAGTCTCAGAACAAACTATTCAGTACTTAAAAAAAAGGATTTTTAAAATCGAACATATTTTAAATAAGTTAAAATTTATCTGCAGCTTCTTATCTTCGCATAGTGATTGCATGTAGAACACATACACTTTTGTACAGACACTTTTAACAATGGAATGCACATTCTTTCATAAACTTTAATGTTAGGTAGATGGACTGTATAAAAGATGCCAATTACTTTCTAACTGACAGTCGTAACATCTTAAAGTAGTTCTATAATCTTTGCTTGATCTTCTCTACTTTTAAGCTCTTACTTTTTCTGAACATATATATTGGACCTAGAGAAACAGAACATGCCTATTTTCCTTCTAGTATATGAGAGTGCCGTGTTTGAAAATATCATCTGTATGTGCTTTACTTTTATTTCAACCATACGTGCTTTTATAAGTATTTGAAAAGAAAATATTTTAAAGATTTGAAATAGAGAGAAGGGAATATATGTGAGTTTCAGCAGCCCCAGGGTAACAGTATCTCACCCCCTAATGATTCAGATGGAGTTTATGTGTCTATTTATACTGTCATTTAGATGGGGAGTAGGGGGGATAGAGAAAGAAAGTGTAAGGCATATTCCTAAATGCCAGTGATTTCTGGGGAAAAAAAAAGGAAAGAAAAAAAGAACACCCTGAACATTATCCTTATTTAATTAGGAGCAATCGTTACATAATTATTCACATTAATTTGGTTTCCTACAACAGTCTTACAATCATTGTCACTTCCTCTTTTTCTTCCTCTTTGTTCCAAAAGAAAGGAGCAGTGTTATTTATTGTTTGAAAGGGAGATGGTGAAGGTTTATTTCCTGGTGAAATTTATATGAAAATATCCACATTTGATGTGACTCCTGAGATTACATCGTGTCTGATTGTTCTACATGATTGTGTACCTTTCTGTAATTATTCCACACTTAGGTAAGTTACAGTGTCTTTAAAGAAGCCGGTGAATTTGAACTCAGATCTCTCTCATAAATGTAGGATTTAGAACATCAGAGTCTAGTTTCTGACTTGGAGGGAATGCGTGAAGCACCTAAGGGAGCACTCTGTGACAATATAAGACTAAAATTGTTACAGTGTCAGCACGGCTAGGGAAGCCAGAACTATTATAAATGAGCAAAGGGTGGTATGAATGGCTGAAATACAACTAAATCAACATACCAATGAGGTGTTTTTTTACCCATATTACTTATCCACACAGTTTCCTTAGAAAATTAGCTTTCTAAGAGATGGTAAAGGAAATAAAACAGTTGTCTTTATTTCTAGATGAAATATGTTTTTATTGATTTCAGAGAGGAAAGGAGAGGGAGAGAAACATCAATAATGAGAATCATTGATCGGCTGCCGCCTGCACGCCCCCTACTGGCGATTGAGCCCACAACCTGGGCATGTCAAACCATGATCTCCTGGTTCATAGGTCAATGCTCAACCACAGCCATGCTGGCTGGGCTATTTCTATATATTTTGATAAAATCCAGAAAATAATCACACTAACATGTGCATAAATTACTTTTTCCCCATAATCACAAAACTGAAAGGGCAGATGAGTCTGTACAGATTCTCAGAGGTATGAGTGTGTGTGTGTGTGTGTGTGTGTGTGTGTGTGTGTGTATTTAAAAGTGAGATACCTAAAGGGTAAAAGGAACAAAAGTTGGGGAAATTATTTGAAAAAGTATTAGTTCTTACAATGTAGGGGCAAGAATAAATTAAAGCAGATGCACATTGGAAAGTTTCCTTTCTACTTTTACCCACACATCCATTTCTTTGCCTTTTGCAATTAAATAGAAAAAGAAGGAGAAAACTATTTCCAGGTGTCTTCACTCAGTCTCACAGTTTCAGAAATAGCGATACCCGACTTTACTATTGACAGGGGACAGAGAAAGAGGCTATCATCTCTTCTGATCCTCTGCTACAAATATAGCTACAAAATGATATAAAATAGTTCTTTTGAGTTCCAGATTTGTGACTAGAAAAAATTGGGTATTTCTTTCTTTTTCTCTTTGCTTGAAAATCAAGTCCACCCTGTCTCGACCACATAAATAGAACAATTTTCCTCTGTGAACTGCTTGATGAGGCTGTGGCCAGATTCATATAAATGTCATAAAAACAGAGCACAGAATGGATTATTTTATGATTAAGATCTGTATGGATCTTTGTATGAATGCAACGTGCTTTGGCAGGGCTCTGCTGCACGCACACTGGTTTTAGTGTGTGTGGTGGAAAAAATGGCCTGCCGCACTGTCACTTTAATATCTTTCTGAAAAGGAACAAAAATCACTGGGTCCCACCAAAGGTTACAGCCATCGGACAGAGGTTTGGTCTGCTAACCAGTACAGCGTGTGTTCTATTTCTCATTGTGATACTAACGAGAGTGAGATTCCATAAATTGCCACAATACTTCTTAGCACTCTGTCATTAAATGACACGTTGACATGTAATTGTAATTGCAAGGTGAAACTTTCCTGTTCTCTAATTTACGTACTGAAATTTAATTTTCTTTCCATATCTTTGATGGTGTCAATGAACCGAAATATTTCTCTCTTCAGTTCAGGTATTTTTTTTTGGGAGAGGGGGGGAGGGAGAGGCTTCCTTCAGATTTATTTTTTTTGAAACATCAGACAAGCTGCAATCAGCACCTGGATGGCAAGACGGTCCTTTAATAAAGAATTGTGGTTTAGGAATTTCAACTAAAGGATTAATGCATTAAAGTGAATAATAGCATCCAGGCAGTAGCAAAGATGATGATCAGAGATGGTGAAAGCGAGATTATTGATCATCTGGCTCTATCAGTCACAAACAGGGAGGAGGAAAACAAAAGAGAGGGAAAGGAGATTAAAGAAACAAAATATAGCGTAGTAATGCCAGTTGATTCTGTTGCTAATTATAAATCCTTGGCAAGATGCCTCTGGTTATACAGTAACACTCCACTTCTCTGGTGGTCAGATTTCCAGCAATCTTTACCACTCACAACACCACCGAGATCCTGGAATTGTACCTTTCAAAGGTTTGACTATGTAAGAGCAACTTTCTTTGCTGAAGATGTGCAGCTTTCTCCTGGAAAATGTATTGAATTAATTTCATGTATACATTTTAGATGGCTTATGTAACATACTTGGTCGTCTGGGTTTATTTAAGCTACTTGGAGTTATTCCCCAGGTTATAAGGAGGGTGGTGATACGGAGGGGGGAAGATGTGCTATTTAGCAGACCAAGAAATAATGCACATGAATAGCCATTGTTTTCTAGACAACAGTAAGTACTTGGAGAAACCACTGAATTGCCTTGATTTATAAGAGGAAGAGAGAACCCTTTGCTGTGGAACCCCAGGCAGTCTTCATGGAGAGAGGACATTGGTGTTGGGCCTAGTGGGATATGTAGGATTGACAAGCTAGGAGCTGGAAGATGGACGTTTGGGAAGACGTGGAGTATTAAGAGGAAGTCAGGAAAATCTGGAGTCATTAATGAGGTGCTGAGACCAGCTCAATTTAGTTGAAAGATAAGGTGACTCTATGAGAGTTGTAGAAACTGAGGTTAAAATGACAAGCAAGGACCAGGGTATGGAGATTTTTAAGCGTCAAACTAATGCATTGTGAATAACAGCATCCGGGCAGCAGCAAAGATGATGGTGAAAGAGATTACTGAACATCTGGCTCTATCAGTCACAAACAGTGAGGACTGAAGCAAAAGAAAGTTCATTGTAGGTGACTGGGGGCTACTTAAAGTGTTCAATCAGGAGTGATACAATAGCAGAGTTGTGCTGTAGAAGGTTGGGGGGTCAAAGAAGGTACCCAGACTTCTGGCTTGTTTGACTCTATAAGAGATGGTCTTATTACCAACAAGGGGACACAACAGGACAAGCATACTGGGGGAGTGGAGACAGTAGCATATTTTGTATGGGAAATGTAGTGTTAAGTTTAGGAGCTTCTGCAGATGGCTAGACTGCTGTGGGAAGGGAAGTCACAAGGCAGGAAAGCTGGAGAGAGATTTAAAGTCAACTAAGCAGAGGAAAAGGCAATTCAAATTAAAGGTTATTATTCAGTGATGCAGTGGGGTTATTAAGGAACAGGGGTAAAGAGTGAGGACCAAGCCAGATCTTAGAATCCACATTAATGGGAGAACAGTAGTGGAGGAGTCTGAACCATGAGGATGAAGGACTCATAGACTGCAGCACTGTGGACAGTGGCAAATAAAGGGCTAAGAGGAAGTGGAAAAGGAACTGACACACTGATTATCAGTGATAATCCAGGCCTGGACATACTCCATATTATTTAATCTTCTCAGGTGTTAGATGTATATTCTTAGAAGAAATTGATGTTCAGAGAGGTTAGGTAATGTGCCCAAAGTTTCACAGCTGGCAAACATCTGAGCTGCAATTTGCACTTAGGTCTGTTCAACTCCAAAGTCCATGCTGCTGCACTATTCAATGATGCCAAAATGTTGAAGCAGGTAGGAGAAGAGAAAGGGCCATTTGATTTATTGACCTTTAGTGGAGTTGTGAGAGCAGGCGTCATATTTTAAAAGCCTAAGAAACTTGTGGATGATGGATTCAATTGAGTTGATGTACTATTTATTGGGCATCTGCTATGTAATGAGGAACTGTTCTAGCTGCTGCAGATACAAAGATCAGCAGGACCTCATTTTTGCTCTCAAGGAGCCTGGGGTCTGGAAGGAGCAAAACACACATCTACATTATTTTAATACAATACAGCATCTGTTTTGAGAACACCATTTATCCTTTCAAAAAAGTACAATGAAAGTTTAACAAAAAGCAAAATGAAGGTTTTTTTTTCTCTGTAAGATAATGTACCTGTGAAAATGGATGTAGAGTAACTAGAGGACCCAGTAGTGAAGAGGTTATTGAAGATGTTAAAACAAGAGCAGATAAGAAGTGGGTGGCTCATCGAATGGGTGAGTGTAGCAGTCTTGAGGGAAAAAAAAGGGAATATCTGATATTACTCATAGATATATTTAACAGATGCCCGTTACTATCTTATGCATACTTTATGGAAAAAAAAAACAACTAGGCAGGGGAACATTAACCTAATATTTGGTGTGTGATTAATATTACTTGCTAGGCAGTCTGCCCTATCACCTCTAGCCACCGTTGGCTCTCCATTTGTAGAGGAAATAATCCAAGAACAAGGTAGAGAAAGTCTTTTTCATGTATTTGCACCCAGGGAATGGAAACTGAAAGCTACAATTGGGCAGATAGAAGAGTCTTAAGACGATAATGTAATTTTCAAATTCTGACTTAATTTCAAACAAACAGATTCATAAGTTGTATAAGAAAAGTTCATTTTTGTTTAGTCACAACTGTTCTAATTTTAAGGGGTAAATAATTTAAATACATTTTAATACTGTCATTAGAGACTACAAGAGCTGTGTTCCCAAAAAAAAGCACCTGTGTTCCTCTTCAGACTTGTGAGAGAAAAAGCAAACTTTGTGTTCTACTAAAATAACTTTGGCAAACTGATATGTCATCTCATTGTTTAAGGGCTGCAGAAGTAATCAGAAATCTTGTCTTCAGAGTATTTTCTATAACTGTTCTTCCTAAATTGTGTTGTACTTTCCTCTATTTACCTATATAATTACAGTTTTTAAAATAAAATTCAGGCTATTGTCTGTGATGTTCCAGTCTATCTATCTATCTCTTTTCCTCCCCCTCTCCCTCTCATTTTTATTATTTTTTTATGCATAACCATTTCATATTAGCATCTCTGATTTTGAAGCTATTCAAGAATGAGTTTTTTTCTAGAGCAATAAATGCTGTTAGGTGCTTAAAATGGAAAGATAGGCATACAACTCATTAATACTCCAGTACTATTAGAAAGGCACCTAAAAAGAATGACTTGTGTTTGCTAATTTGTGACACATCCAATATTAAACAAATAGTTTCTGCTTCTCACTGTAGTTTTTATTAGTTCGATTCTAACAACATTGTAAAAAGTTTATTTTAAATCACACAATGATAGTCATGTGATCAATACCAATAAACACAGGTTTGTCAACTTACTAGAAATGATAATGACTTTATTAAGAACTCCGTTAAAGGGAGTAACCTTTGACTGGATGAGTCTAGTTTAGTTGTTCAACTTGTATTAGCAGTACTAGGACTCCAGGACCAGAGATTCACGCATGGAATTGAGATAAAGCGTCCATAATCAGGTGTCAGGAGAAACATCTGCTATTTTGAGGAAATGTAACAATGCCTTTATTAATCCGCTATTTTATGAAGAGTATAATGTTTGCTCATTAATGTCATCATCTCTCTTTACCATTTACAGCATGTTAGCAAAATCAACCAATGCCATATAAAATTGCTTCTGGAAATATGGAAAACAGAGATTAAGAGTCCAACACTGATTTTTAAAAGCAACAATAACAGTGAATTCCAGAAATTGTAATGCCTTTTTTTTATTTTTGAAAAATGTATACTTTATAACCTTTTCTATTGCAAATGCTGATAGGTTAGACCCCCTCCACCCAGCCAAAAATGACCCATAACCCACAAGTTATATATTTTGAAACTCACATAATGCTATTGGCCTTTTTTACTGACTCATACAACTGTGGTCCATTCACATTTACTAGTATATCCTGGTCTTATAATGCTATTATATAACTCAAGTGCTGTAATAATCTGCAAGTTTTTACCAAATAGTAGTTGTCTTTTCTTCATTCCTTTCTTCTTGCTTTCAGTGTTGCTTATCTAAATTGGAGATATTTTCCTCTTCAATTTTCCAGTTATCTTCATAGTCTTCTCAAATTACCTCCTTTTTACTTAATATTTTTCCTATTTCCTTTACCTATTTGCTCATGTTTCTTAATGCAATTTTATTTATAACACTATAATAATGGCATATATTCATATTATGTGAGGCAATTTTCAAGGTGTGGATTCAAGAGACTAGTCATTAAAAAAAAACCCACACACTTACTATTGTGTTGTTTGCTGGTGACATTTTCCTTACTCCTATTGCTTATAAATATCTATTTTCAGATGAAGGCAAATTCATTTTTATTTTTTTTAAATTCTCACCTGAGTATGTTTACTGATTTTAGAGAGAGAAAGGGAGAGAGAAATATGTGAGAGAGAACTATCCATCGGTCGCCTCCCTTAAGCCCTGACTGGGATGGATCCCACAACCTAGGTATATGCCCTGATGGGAAATAGAACCTGTAACCTTTCGTTGTATGGGACAATGCTCCAACCAACTGAGCCACACCGCCATGGGAGCGAATATCTTAAAATAATGTGTCTCTTTTCAAATTGGAACTCTTAAGAAATATGTTAGGGCCATGCTAAGAGGCTTTCAAGATGGACTGTAGTGGAGGTATCAGATTAAAGCCCAAGGGCATAGCCACATCATTATGACAATAGTTTAATTTGTTAAGAAGCCGAAGGACCAACAAGTGAGAATGTAATTCTCCATCAAGACTGCCAGCTGTTTTTAAATGTTTGGAGACTGAGATGAAGACCACAAGAATCAGTGGCAGATTGTCAAGGCAATGATGCAGAAGCCTACCATTACCATTACGAGCCACAAGAGGTACCATTCTGTTTCCTGGGATGATGAAATCCTAGTTGAGCTCATTGAAAGTGGGGTATAATTACTTTCTAGAACTCAAAACTTTTTTTAAGGAAAAGAATTATATGAATATATAGCAAATGAAACAGTGTCTATATTTGTGAGAGAAAACTGGGATAAAAAAATCACTTGCACAGTTTGCTTGCTGGCTCAAACATTCTTAATTAGATTTGTGGGTTATATAGTAGAATTGTTAAAGGGGCAGACTGTGAAAAAGAAATTTAGAGATGAAAGTTTTGCTCCAGAAGGTCTTACTTTGGAATGAAATGTACTAGTAGATATGTGGTTTTCTATTGGCAAAATTTAACAAAGCAGAAACATCTATCAGAATTCTTGTTTTAAACTCTACCTCCATTCCAGGCAATCTTAAATATTATAACAACAATCTGAAACTTGAATTATATGAAAATCTGTGGAATGGCTATGCTAAATTCTGGAAGAGAGAGATTATCACTTTTATTCATCTTTTAGTATCTTTGAGTGAATTAGTCCTTTTTTTATTAAATAACAAAACTCTTACTTTCAAAATGACAAATAGAACTGTGGCTTACAGTGGATGGCTATTAAAATAACCCCTGCCTGAGCAACAGAATTGTACATATTTCTTCCTAACTTATGCTCCTAAGATAGTATTTCTACTGGAAGATTCAGTGTGTGGTTCCTACATATAACCCAAGGCAGTACAGTAAGTCCTCTCTTAAGTTGTTGAAAGTTTCTCGAAAACTGGGGCTGTGAGCAAAATGATGCATAATGAAACCAATTTAACTGCAGGCTAATTGATATAAACAAATTGTAATTCCTTTGGCATATTTCCAGTCACAAAAACTTTACTAAACTTCCACATAAAGACCTAAAATACTTCTACAATTAAACTTTGAAGTATATGTGAGCTATGCATACATTTAAGAAAGATGAACAAAAACAAGTAAGCTTATTATTTGCCAATATGCTTATTCCAGGTCAGGGTCAAGGGTGTCCAGAATCTGTACTTGTCCAGGCCACTCAGGGTACAAGGCAGGGTCCACACTGGACAAAACACACTTCCATTGCGGGGCCCACTCACACATACACACACACACACACACATTTTCTCAAACTGGGCCAGTGCAGACACATCAATTCATCTCATGTGCACATCTTTGGGGTGTGGAAGGAAACTGGAGAATCCAGAGAAAACCTATGCAGGCATGGGGAGAATGTGCAAAATCCACAGGCACGGAGGTCCCATCAAAGAATCAATTTTTTCTTCTCAGAAACATTATAACAAAACGATCTTGAATGAAGTGACGTTATTTGAGGACCTGCTGTAGTTAGGAGTGTAGGGTTTGGAGTTGGACAGAAATGGGTTCAAATACTAGCTCTTATGTGTACCAATAGTGTGACCTTAGTAAAAAGTCTAGAGTCATTTTTGTCCCATAAAATATGAATAACATTATTTAATGCTATAGAGTTGTTCAGAGACTTACATATGATAATGTCTACACATTTCTTAACACACTACTTAACATTTAATAAGGATTCAAGAAATAATTATTACAATTAGAAATGTTGTTAGGTCTCAACTTATTCTGGTTTCCTGTGGTTCACACAAAGTTCCTTCCTTCCTTCCTTCCTTCCTTCCTTCCTTCCTTCCTTCCTTCCTTCCTTCCTTCCTTCCTTCCTTCCTTCCTTCCTTCCTTCCTTCCTCTCTCTCTCTCTCTCTCTCTCTCTCTTCTTTCTCACAGATTTACTATTTAATGAGGTCAAGAAAATCTGGGATACTTCTATTTGAAGTGCCTGGTTTAATTTACAACGAAGGAATAGACATATCAGGCCTAAGACAGTTCTCATTGTGCAACATTGTGTAATGTTAGATAACCCTCCATTTGTGCATATTGTATGTAGTTATGTTTTCCCTAAAATATAGCCCTACTTTAGATTTTTTTCAATGAGCTCTGTGTTGTCAGAGTTTACTATATTTTGGTGATCAGGGTTTAGAATATTTTGGGAAGCATTTTGTACATGGTAGGAAGACATACTGGTCTAAGATGGCATTGGTTATAAGTGAAGAGTTTGATGTTTTCACTCGGGACACACAGGATCATCGTGTGCAAACATCCTATCTAATAGATGATATAACTGAGGTTCAGAGGAGTAAAATAACTTGATAAAATGGCTGGAGTGGAATTGGAATCCAGGACTCTTGACTTCTGGTCCTCAGTACTCTGCTTTTCCTTACAGTTCTTCCTGAGGACTGTCTGAAACGTCTATTTAAATGTGCCTAACAAAATTCCTTATATTGAATGCTATTTCCAAAAGATACATGGTACATATGCTAATCCCATTTGGGGCACTTGAGATAATATTCAGTTATTAGAAATCAGTGTTTGACTCTATAAATTCCTATCAAAAGGGGGTTTAATTATGCTTAGTAATAAAAGGGCTTCTTTCACAGCGTTGATGCTACTGAGTTATTCCTGACTTATTTTTCTCATTTAAGCTCCTATTTTAAATCATTCTTGGTTACCCAGTTCTTAGGGAATGCTAAATGTCTTAAGGGTGCCATCAAGCACCATCCATCAATACAGCTGGAGGCGGACCAAAACCCCAACTTACTGTAAAAATTGCCATGACATCACTTTACCAGGCTCTATCTCCCCAGGATGCAGAGTGAACTTCAGTTTCGATTGCTGTCTGTTTAGTACCTAAAATGAATGAACACAAATGTCTAGAGTTGAAAAGCAATGGAAAAAAACCACTTACGTAGTCTACTATTGAAAACAAGAGGCTATAATTAAGGTGGATACACATTTCTGGGACTTTATTTCATGTTAACATTCTATAAAAAAGATAGGGTCAAATGAGTGGAAAATATAAGTCAGTGAGTAAAACCATGCTATCAAAATCACACTGATTATTTACGTTCGATTGATATATTGATGCTATATTTTAGTCATTTATTGGAGGCATGCGTTATTTTGCTTATTTTAGTGATTTACAAGGTTATCAGCAATTATATGATAATAGAAGGGAAAATTACTTAAGATAGTAGAAAATGAGAAATATTTTTAGTCTTATTGTTAATCATTTTTTAATATTTTTGTATTTTGTAGAGTAGGTTTGCATAATTTTACATTAGTTGTGCTATTTAGAATGTGCTTCCAGTTCTATGAAATTTTCATGACACACTGTATTCTATAATAATGTGTCTACCACTTCATGACCAAAAAAAAAAAATCCACATTAAAGCTCATAAATCACACAAGAAACTGTGTAAGCAGTTTCACAGTGGCTAAAGCATTATTCATAATACTAAAAATTGTGAATTGAGGTTCTTCAAGATCTTTCCTCTTCCAGGAAAAATCATGTCATACATTGTGATCAGTATTTCAAATGCTAATTCTGTTAGAATAATCTTCATAAAAATCTAACAAGGTATGCCTTATGCCCATTTTACAGAAAAAGAAAATTGAGGCATGGAAAAGTTAAGCAAGTCAGAAACGACCCTAACCAGTCTGATGCCCAAACCTGTTCTTAATCAATGCACTGAATCATTGATGTTATAGATGCCAATCCTTAACTCCTCTGCATTTAAAAATCATCCTATATGTGGAATCTAATGAACAAAATAAACTGATGAACAAAATAGATCCAGAGACATAGAACCATGAACAGACTGATGAATTTCAGAAGGAAGGTAGGGGTAAGGGTTATGGGACAGAAGAGATTAACTGGGGATTTATATGCATACTAGTGGCCCGGTGCTTGAAATTCATGCATGGGGGAGGGGGGGGGAGTTTCCCTCAGCCCAGCCTGCACCCTCTCCAAAACCTCTTGCCTCTCTCTCTCTCCTGGCCTCGCCAGCAGCCCAGGGAGGCTGCTGATCAGCCCCGCCCATCTCTCTGAGAGGTCAGCAGTTCAGCCTGCTGTGCACACAGCCTGGAGTTCGGTTGCCCTTTCGGTCATTTTGGACGTTACTGACTCTGGCTCTTTATATATATAGATATGCAGAGCCCATAGACACAGACAATAGTGTGGCAAAGGATTGGGAGGGGTGGGTGGAGGGAGGAGGGGGTCAATGGGGAAAAAAACACACACACAAAAGAAAACCCCCACAGAGTTGACATCTGCAATACTTTCAACAATATAGATTTAAAAAAGTCCTCCTATCTCATCGGCTACCTTTATTCTCATCTCTATTAGCATTATGGGTAAGCTTCTATTCTTCAATTAACAGGCTGATTTCTTGCCTTTGAATCTAGCTCTGACCTTACTGCTCCTAAGGGGCTCAGGAACCTTGGGTTAGAGGAGTGGTTCTCAACCTTGGCTGCACATTAGAATCACCTGGGAATCTTTTTTTAAAATTCTGATTTCTGGGCCTCATCCTCCAGAAATTCTGTTTCTTTGTTATGGGGTGGGGCCACAACATTAGTAACAAAGAAACAATTTCTAGAGGATGAGTCCCTGAAATCAGGATTTTAAAAAGATTCCCAGGTGATTCTAATGTGCAGCCAAGGTTGAGAACCACTGGGTTAGAGGTACCTGTCATTCATGTTTTTCTTTTTTTTGTTTGTTTGTTTAGTTGGATCAGATAGGGATATTGATCACTTTCCTGATCAGTTTGCACTTGGGGAGTCAGTAACATAAAGTGGCAAGAGCAGGTACATTAGATTAAGATCAAACTAAGTTCAAATCCTGAATTGGGTGCTTGGATCATCATCATTTCAGGCAAATGTTAGAGTCTCTATAAACTTTGCTTTTCCAGATTTTCTATAAAAATTTAGTGTAGGAATTTGTAACAATATAACCTGGAAATTAGTTTTCATTCTACCTATTGGTTTTAAGCAATTGTATAATTGTATTCTTATTACTGTTTGAAAATAAAATACCCTTTATTATTTAACATTTAATATTCACTCTGGCTCTAGATACATAATCTACTTTGTAGTGTGTTTGAACCAGGGACTTTGTTAGAGTTTCTGAGGATGTTAGAAATATAAGTACCTCTACAACCATGCCCTTTATGACAGAGCAATTTACTGTTCACAGACAGTTTAAGTGTTTGCCCACCTTCTTTCCGCCTGCTCCCCATAAGTCAAGCAGTCCCATCTGACTACTTCTGCCCAAGGAAACGTGAGGGAAGTAATGTGTTTCGCTTTCAAGTAAAAAGTATTTATGAGCTGGTGTGTGGTCCTTAAGCTCACCCTTTCCCTGATGCAGCAACCAGAGGTTGAATGTTCATGTTGACAAAGTTATAAGATAAAAATAATCTAAATCCTTATGACATCTATGGGAAGCCACCAGAACTGTAAGGACATAACATGAGCAATTGCTAAATCTTTATGCATTATGCCGACATTCTGGGGTGTGTTTGTTATTGCAACATAGTCTAAGCTAACCTGACTAATACATGCAGCCTCTGGAAGAATATTTTTATTTTCTTACATGGCAAGGATACAAGTAACTACAAAATATAAAGAGGAGTTGCAATAGATTACCTAAGTAATCTAAGTAGACAAAAATAATAAGAAAAGTCAGTTATCAGTAACAAACTCTGTGGTTCTCTATAGAGAGATGATTCTTTTTTATAACATTTTTAAAGCAAATGTTTTGTCATGCTGAATATTTCCCTGGAGTATTAAAGATTGATTGAGTCTAGCCCATGCTTGATATAAAACTCTTTAATAATAAAAGAAACCCCGTCCAACTAATCATGTCAAACAAAGTCAGGATTCATATTTCTTATATTGTCAAAAATAAATATTTTGAAGCAAGAGTGGAAACTCAAGAGAACTGTCCACTATTAAAGATGGCCTATAAAGACAATTAAATTTACAAAAAAAATATGATTTATGAGGGTTTCACAATTCAGTTATTTCACTTACCATAATAAAAAAAATCAGGTCAATTACTCGGCAATCCAATCAACATCATAGCAATTTTCCTATAATTGGTTGGAAAACTCATGTAGCTAGTTTGTCCAATAGGCCAGTTGCATGCTGGAATGCTTTAATTCCTCAGACTTCACTTACTTCTCTGCCAAATGATTTGTATTTGATAATGTAGATACACATAAATTTTGATTCCGTGTTCTGTATGATTTGATTTAGAATTTGTGGCTGATGAATAGATGACATTTAAAATATATATAGAATTCTTACTGATTATGTTAATTTGATGATGTTTTGGTTTTAATTGGAAAGGCCAAAAATGATATTTCACATTATTCTCTAATTTTGCATTTCTATGTCTAAAGGTTTAGTTGCTGTTTTGTTAGTGATGATGTGATAAATGATCAGGATGAAGGCAGAGTGGAGCACACAAGAGTGGCAGTTGGGCTAGAATCAAGAGTCCTGGGGTTTGCTCTTAGCTGTCATGCAAATGCATTTGTTACCTGAGTGTCCTTGGGCTGGCCATGCAACTGTTCTCTGATTTATTTTCCTCATCTCTAGCGTGAAGATCCTAATACCCTCCATCCTTAAACTCATAGGTTCGGAGTAAGAATCAGACTAGCAAAAGCATGTGAAAAAGACTTAATGACATATAAATGTTTTATTTACATTTTTTTAAACTTGTGAACGATATATACACAAAAAACCATTTATTTGGCAAGTCAATTCCCTTGATTCTTTGTCTTCCAACTTGGAACACTAAGCTGTTTCCCAGTCTCCTCATGTAAACATTTCCTGACCTTCCACCCCATCCCCAAATCTTGGCCAAATGCTCCTCCTCGATGGTCCAGAAACCCATTGCATAATTGCATTATGGCACTTACCGCATTATACTGACAGGATGTGTCTCTGCTTGTCTCCTCCACTGGACAGGAACTCCTTGGGAGCTGTGTCTAGTTTTTACTTTTGCATCTACCATTTCCAGCATAATACTTGGCACGTTGTGCTCCTAAATGTTTACCAACTTATCATAAAACTTGGAAACGCATAGATAACTACTATATTTTTAAACAAATATTCTCATTTAAAAATATTATTCCACTTGGCTGGTTGACAGTTTACCGTAAATATGACTTTGCAATTTTTTTAATTGGAAACCTCTTAATTTCTTAATTAGCTTCATACAGTTTAAGTTGCATCTAGTAGAAAGCAATAAAGAGTGTTTTTTTTTCTGCTTCTGATATCACTAGAAATATTTTTTGCAAAACACGAAAATTCTTTGCAACGTTTTCCTTTTAAAGTTCTACTGAGCAGTTTATGGAATGGCAACTTGCCAGATGGTGATCCATTTTCTCAAAAACATCGTTTGAGACCACGCCAACCAGGCACACGGAGCTTATCTACTGCATCATAGTACAGTCACATAATTCGTGCAAAATTATGTTTGACATTAAATTATAAACCCTTAGCGTAATAATAAAAAAATAAATAATGCTAAAAGCAAATTAAAAATATGTTTTCACTGGAGCAGGTTCTTAGCCCCCTGGAAACTTGATCCGTGGTAGTCAGTCCATGGGCATGCTTCCATTTCTGCAGGGGTTTGAAGTTTCTCTCTGTGCAGAGAAAAATCCCTAATTCATGAAAGGAAAATTAGCTAATAAAATAATTTTTTCCTCCTGAACTGCTCTGTTGATGAAAACATGTCCACTGCAATCATAGAAATGAGGGACTTTTCAAATAAAGTAGTTCGTGTTGCCATAAACAGAAGGATGGTAAGGCCATTGCTGTTTTTTGCCAAAAGAAAGAGTAGCCAGCTATATCCAGCTTTTTTTTTTTTCTTCTTCCTTTTTCTTTTTTTTCTCCTGCAGTATTCATATAAATAGTCTCTTCTGGGACTGGAGTAGCCCAAATGAGATCCCATCATAGGATTCTCTCTGAGTTCGTACATTGTGAAGCAAAAACAAGCAAACATCCAAAACAACCCCTTCCTGGTCAAAATGTTAAAATGATGAAAAAATACTTCTATTTTATTACACCTGGTATTTCAACCCTTGCAACTCTTTTTATGTCTCAATAGGTTTTCTCAGTGTCCACACCTGCTCTTTGTAGATTAAGATTTCGATGGTGTCTTAAATGGTCATTCCTAGGTTCTGATATACAAATCCGAGACTTTACCTTCCGGTTAAAGCACAGTTCATTGCCATAGGGCTGCCCTGAAGCTGGGATTAAATTATTACATATGTTTCTCCCATGATAAACCACAATAACAACCATGCACTAACAAGGAGATTTATCTCCAACTTGTTTATTTATGAGGTTTAATTTTAATTGGTTTTCATATAAGTAGAATATTTATCCTTGCTTATTTGTAGTTAAATATTAGTACTGTTGTTCTTGCAGTTAAAATATAATTTTGCATCTGTACAAATGTTTATGAAAGATAACTTGTATTCCTTTATAAAAACATCAAAAAGGGGTATGTTTTCTTTAACATAATGAGAACTAAAGCCCACAAATCAGACAGACTGCATCTGTGGGGAAGACACAAGACTGCATTTTACCCATAATAACATTTCAAATGATTGTCAGGTCACCTGTAAAACTGTAATGTGTTCTGCTGCCAAATTCATTTTAGCACTGGGAATTAATTTTCCAGCGTGTTTTTGGAAGTAAGAGGTGAATTAATTATTGCGGGCACTATGAAATCATTGGAAGTCTGAAGTTAGACGGTGATTCAGATGAACGTGGAACCTGTAATATAATTGGACTTGGTTCCTTTATCTTTCAAGGGCTCTTTTACATGACAACACAATGTTCACACTGCTCCAAGGGATACCTTTGGCACTTCTACAACTCTAATTTCTCTCCAGGCTTGCTCGTTCATTGTTGATTCTTGGAACCCAAGCAGGACAGAGGGGGGTGGAGCCAAGCTCGTGTCCATCTGCCTTTCTCAAGCAAGACCAGGTCTCCCGTTAGTTCAGGGAGCATTTACAAAACTTTTCCACAGAGACCAAGGAATTGTTCTTCTCAGTGAGAAATGCAAACCTTGCTGTACATTTCAGTGGGATTTGTGACTCTGCAGGGGTCTGAGGTGCACTCCCACTTGGGGCGGTGGGGAGGAGGGGGCGCTGGAAATCATTGCATACAGCTTCCTGCAGATGCACAGCCAGGGCCGCGATGCAGGACACCATCGGACCAGGAGCAGAAGACAGTTTCAGGTGGTTTAAATCTCCCCAACGAGACAAGTTTGGAATGCTGTCAAGTAGTGCGTGTTTGCCCTTGGTATTAGAGATCCAAAAGGCTGTTTGAGCAGTGAAAATAAGTCCCAGGCCCAGAGGAAAGAATGAAACAATGACAGTAGCTTGAAGTGCAGCACAATCTGTCTCTACAAGCAGTTCCTTTTCTTTTTTTAAATCTTTATGGTTGAAGAATTACATATGTCCCCCCCCCTTTTTTCCCATTGACCCCTTATAGCCTG
This sequence comes from Myotis daubentonii, assembly GCF_963259705.1. Classification (NCBI taxonomy): domain Eukaryota; kingdom Metazoa; phylum Chordata; class Mammalia; order Chiroptera; family Vespertilionidae; genus Myotis; species Myotis daubentonii. The sequence continues at coordinate 68,878,936 of NC_081846.1, read as the reverse complement.
CCTCTACCCTTCCCTCCACCCCCAGGCCTTCACCACCCTATTGTGCCCCAGGCCTTCACCAGCCTATTGTCTGTGCTCATGGGTAATGCATATATGCATACAAGTCCTATGGTTGATCTCTTCCCACCTACCCCCCCACCCACCCACAAGTTCCTTTTCCCCATTTTCCCTCAGTTCACCAACATATATTGCATCTGTCTTTGTCTTTCTTCTTGCCCCCTCTAATTCTTTCATTTTTTCAAGACAGAATTAGATTAGTAAGCATATCATATTGACACTTATCTGATAATATTTGTTAAGAGGCTCACATTCGTCAGAATATTTCCTCTTTTCCATATGAATGGTGTAAAAGAAACTTTAGTTGGTAAGGCAGAGATCCTGTGCGTATAAAAAGGTAGTAGCTTAAATAGCTCAGATGGTTTTTTCTAGGGCAGCTGGCTTCCTCAGCACCCAGTCTACTCGGTCAAAGGCTCCTTGGTTATGAGTTAGCTGCACTTGTATTTGGCCTTTGAGTTCCAGATTGAACATCTCTCCTCTGGCTGAGTTTTATTACCACATAATAAAATAAAATCCAAGGTCCTTAAACTTTTCTTAATGAGGACTACCAAAATATTTTTTAAAGTTATTCTGTGGCTCTCCCTTTCTCCTCTCCATATTTTAATGAGTTTTGGAGAAAAAAAATATAGGAATAACACTCAGGCCATGTCTATATAACATCGATAGAGTGATGGGGACATAAACAGGTTAGATCAGCAGTCATTTTGTTTGTCAAATGTGAAAGGAAACAACCAGGGTTTTGTTTCTTTCTTTCATTTTTCTTCCTGCTGAAGTGATCAGATGAACTAGGTGTTGACCTCAGAATTAAGGCATTTATAGGTGGGTTCAGAAAGGAAACAAGGTCACTTACACACCACTTCCCTGAGTTGTCCTTTTATTTTCTTCTACCTTGACCATCTGTTTATTTTAAACTTGGATTGGGACCACAGTGTTCCCTGAAAGAAAACAACAAATGAACAAACAAACCCCACATTGCCAATTCTACTATTTTTGAAGGGAACCATTTTTCAGCATGTAACTACATTTATGGCTAGACCATCAGGTTTAGATCCTTTCTTTACTGATACACTAAGTAAACTATTCTACTATATGTATAGACACATGTATGCTCAATTGAAGAAGACTGTAAGCAGCGAGTTTGTTGTTATTTTTGTTTTAAATATCATACTTGACTACATGGCTATTCTGTTGTGGGCTTCCTCTCCACTATAAAAATAAAATAGACGACCAGGTTAATATTGTGGCTCAATCAGGTAAAACTACTTTAACTGCCTTATTGAATCAAGACGAAAACATTTTTAAATGACTCACTCTTGACTTTCTCAAAGAGAAGCAATATGGGCTCTTCAGGCATTCTGCAAGCAGTTATTTGAAGTTGCATTAATTTTTGTATCAGATAAAGAAAATTACACATATCTCCCCATACCAACAGACACAGCAGAGCTCACTGGCTACGTCTCTTGCGAGCATATGGTATTCATCATTAGCAGTAGCGGCAGCAGCCACCTCTTTTAGTTGACTGGTGGAAAATAGAGCCCCAACTCAAATCTCTGTCTGCTCGCCATAGCTTTTTCCAGTTAAATTGGTACCACAATCTGTATGGTTTCATCACTCCATTGGCAGTTTAATATAAACATCTGTTTCCAGTCTTTTATATCCTATCTGAGATTTAGTCAGTCCCTCTGAGTTATCTGTCCTTTTCTCCTTCCCCATTTATTTCCCTTGACTTCTAAATTATGTTATATTTTCCAATATTTCTTTGGTCTTTTGCTCAGATGTGTGCATCATTAATGTATTTAATTATCTTTTTTTTCTTTTCTTCTTCTGGAGCCTGAGCTGTTTGTTTATAATCTATTCCCTCCCGATGAAGCATGAAGGTCTTTACCCTCACAGTTCAATTTTCCTTGGAAATAAAGTCACACAATCCCAGATTTCAATGATGAAGGTGATTCTTTCATTGTGATTGGCATCAAAATCAAACTGGAGAATTTTACTCAAGCTAAGTGATTTTGTCTATTCTCCACCCATATTTTGCATTTACCACTGAAAAGCGCATGGATTTGAAGGGCCTGTTGCTCAGGATTCATATTATTATTTTTCCTCTTCTATTAAATTTGTAATGTTGGAGAGTAAGGGCATTTCCCGAGAGGTAATAATCTGTGGTAGAAGCAGAGACCCTGAATCAAAGACAGTAGAGTCTTTTAATTCAACTGTTGGTTAAATGTCAGGATATGTCCAGCCCAAGGTCATTATTATTAAGTCAAAAAAAGCTTTTATTTTCCTATCTCCTTTTTATTTTGGGAGCTGTTCATAAAGATCAATGTTGTGTAAGTCACGGACTGCAGGGAAATGGTGGGATTCTGTAAACAATTGGCAAGCAGAACTTTGTTCTTATTGTCCCATTAGGCTTAATATGAGGTGTTAAATTTAATGAAATGTGGTGAGTGAAGTGTTATTTTCCTATTGGTTACTGTAACAGTCATTAACAAGTAGGACACGACCAGTACTGAAAATAGAAGACTGTATCCATGACAACACAGAGTTCAGCTTTTCCATTTTCAGCAAATGGGACAGCAATTACTTAATATTTTCTTGATTTATTAATTTCCTTATAAGTGGGAGTAACAAGAAGACTCTTGAACGGGGCAGTTAGTCCAAATTAGCTAAAATTTTTAGCTCCATCACATATAATAATTTAGTCATTCACTCATTCCTGTAAACATTTGTTGAGATTCTACTAGACCGTAGACATTAAGCATGCAGAAATGAGTGAAACATAGTTTTGGCCCACAAGTTGTTTATGGTCTAATTAATGCAGTGGTTCTCAAAGTAGGGTTTCTGGAGAAGCAGCATCAGCAGCACTGAGAACTTGTGAAAAATGCGAATTTTCTAGGCCCTTCCCAGACCTACTGAATCGTACACAGGGGGGTGCAGCCCGGTATTCTGTATTTTAAAAAGCCCTTCATGTGCTTTTGGTATTCCTTAAAGTTTGAGAACCACCAGCTGTATGGGGAAATTAAAAAGTTTTCAATTATGATACCTTGCTTTATATCTGAAATGATTACAAGAGGACACTTTTATTGAAGAAAGTCATAATTACATAGAACTTCAGAGGTTCCATAAATATTTGTCCCTTATAGGTTTATGGCCAAGAAGGATAGGCCCTGGACTGATTTCACGTGACTGATTAAAATCCTGATGAAAGTTTTATGCTAAACACTGAACTCATTCTACCTCTCTCTCCTCAACCTATTAGTATCTCCTGTATTTATGGATGAATGGCATTGCTACTCAGACATTGTCCCACATAAAAGCAGATGGTTTTTATCTCCCATATCCATCCCTACAGTTAATTCCTGCTTAGTACTCAAAATACTTTGTGTGGATCACAGTATAGTCTCTAAATAAGCCTCTCAGTTCTCAGTCTAGGATGTTCAGTTCCTACTTCTTTCATGTTGCCAGAGAGATCTTTTAAAACAAAAAATCTTGAGCATGTTACTATCTTGTTTTGAATCATTTATTGATTCCCTATAACTTTTGGATAAAATTCAATTTTTTTTAGCACGATACATGAGACTCTAGTCTCAAGAACAACGATTCTCCATCCACATTATACCTCTCATCACTACCACACGCACGTTTCTCTACAACAGTGATGGCGAGCCTATGACACGCGTGTCAAAGGTGACACGCGAACTCATTTTTTTGGTTGATTTTTCTTTGTTAGATGGCATTTAAATATATAAAATAAATATCAAAAATATAAATCTTTGTTTTACTATGGTTGCGAATATCAAAAAGTTTCTATATGTGACACGGCACCAGAGTTAAGTTAGGGTTTTTCAAAATGCTGACACTCCAAGCTCAAAAGGTTTGCCATCACTTCTCTACAATCACCATGAATAAATTACTTTTTGCTCTATTTGGGTCCTATTAAAAGCTGTCTGAGGCCAGGACTTGGTGGCAGGGAGGTTATTTTGGTAGTAGTTATATAAGGAAGCAAGAATGAAGGAGGAGGAATTAGGAGGTAGAGGTTTGTTTTTTCTTAATATATTTCTATTGATTTCAGAGAGGAAAGGGGAGGGATAAAGAGATAGAAACATCAATGATGGGAGAGAATCATTAACTAGCTGCCTCCTGCACAACCCACACTGGGGACTGAGCCTACAACCCTGGCATGTGCCCTGACTGGGAATCAAACCGTGACTTCCTCATTTATAGGTCCACGCTCAACCACTGAGCCATGCCAGCCAGCTGATAAGGGGTTTTTGTTAGGATGCATCATTGAAGTCCCTACAATGGGCAATAGGGCTTCATTCCTTGAAACCTCTGAGAAGCCTGTAATATGTCCAGAACTGTCAGAGGGTCAGGAGGCAGAGCCATGGGTCCACTGGTTGAAGGATGGCTTTTGGCATAACAACCTAGCACTTCCAGCCTGTGTTTGTGAAGATGCTAGCTGGCCTCCAGAACGTCCAAGAAGTCTCTGAGGTGGCCACTGCTTGTGGGATGCTAGCTGTGACTCTGCACAGAAATGTATATCGTCATGGCTGCAGCTGAAATCACAGATGGGCCAAAGTGACGTGGCATCGGGCAATACAGAGATGACTCCACTGTTCTATGTTTTTGTGACTGTGCATCGTCCCCATGTGCCTAAAAATGACTTTGTTACCTCTTCTCCACGTTTACATAATAAACTCATACTGATCCCTCAAGTGTAAGTTTCTGAACTGGCTCTACCAGGAATTTTCCCCTGATCACTAGTCTATCTGGAAGTCTTTATTCTTGACATTGAAAGCATTGACATAGAGCTTCACCATGTTACATATCACAATAAATGGCACTTATTGCTTCACTTCTGCCTCTGGAATAAAAGCAACTTGAGGGTGGGAAGTGCATCTTGCTTATCTTTGCCTCTATTTATAGTACAATGCCTGAATATTCAAAAATTGGAATCAATATTTGTTGAAAAAATGAAAACATGAATGACAGAAGGAAATGAAACCCTCAGACTAATCTTTAAAAACATAATTTCTTGCCCTTGTTGGTTTGGCTCAGCAGTTAGAGCATCGATGTGCAGACTGAAGGGTCTCTGGGGTTCAATTCCCCATCAAAGGCAGTACCTGGGTTGCAGGCTTGTTCGCCAGATCCTGGTTGGGGCCCGTGTGGGAGGCAATAGATTGATGTCTCTCTCACATTGATGCTTCTCTCTCTCTGTCTCTCCCCCTCCCTTCCACTCTTCCTAAATATCAATGAAAAAAATACCCTCAGTGAGGATTAACAACAACAAAAAATAAAACAAACAAAAACACAAACAAACAAAAAACCCATCATTTCTTGTTATGTCATCTCTCATCAAAAATCACTGCTAGCCATACCCTGCTGAAACATAACGTCTAAATTCTTTAACTAGCCTTTCCAAGGTTCCTGTAATGCAATTCCAAATTGCCTTTCTAACCATATTTTCCATTACTCCCATTTATTAATTTGTACTCCAGCCACATTGCTGACTCACTATCCTTTATACAATCTTCTAGATCACCATCCTCATGCCTTTGGACACACTATTCTGTCTTTTTAAACAAGTGTGCCCATCTCTTACACATATTATGATGCCTAGTTTAAACCCTGTTTTCCTAAAACAAAACACCTTCTTGACAATTAGCCTATAGTGGTAATTTTCTCTCCTATGAATTCTTGCATTTTTTGTCCATCAATTACATACATTGATGCCATATCTATGTCATCTACAAGCATTGTATCTCTTCAAATAGGCTCTACAGTTCTTGAGATTAGATTCCATGTGTACTCTGGGATGAGATTATAATTCTATATATTTAATCCAGTGCTTAGAATGGGCTATTGCATATACTGCAAGCTCAAGGCTATGGATAAACAGACTATTTAGACATTTACTTATCTATCTGTCATTTCAAACACACCCATGACTCTGGATAGTCAGATTAAAACTTCATATTTCAAAAAACAACAGCCTTGACCCAACTGATAGGGCAAAGCAGTTAGATATTTTCTCACAACTTTAGCAATGAAAAAGGAAAAATCATATAGAAGTTTAAAAAAGAGAGAGCATAAAGAGGAGTTATATAACAAAGCAGTTCAAAACTATCTTCTAGAACAATAAAACTTTGCTGAATATAGAAATAACTAGATAATGTAAATTTACCTTTGAAAAAATTTAAAACAGTCCTGATATTCCTATTCTGAAATTTATTTGCTTGACACATTTATTTGTTTTATAGTGTTTTAATGATGGAAAGAGGGAATGTGAGATGTGGTTATATGATCTTAAAATACAACCAGCTATTGATTATGGTTATTATATTATACAAATTATTAATATTTTAGAGATAGGACCTTTAATTTTGGAATAACTAGAAGATTGGGGGATGGAAATGAGTGTATATTTGTATTGTAATACCTTTGTATAGTCTCAGTTTTTTTTTTACTACTAATACTATGTGTTATTTAATAAAAAGTACTAAAATATTAAAAAAATCTTCCTGATTTCCATCCCTTCAAGAATATGGACATGATAACATTGGCACTTTAATTTTTTACTCTGTATATCATTTAATATTGGACCAATTACAAAATATGGAAATTATACATGTTTAAATAGACATTGATTAAATCAGTCAATGAAACTGAACTAAAAGACTATGTTGAATGATAGGAAAATCATTTGTTAATATTTAATAGAACAGACAGACTTTGTTTAAATGATATTTTATACGCTTTAATTATAATTGAATTCTTATTTTCAGCATAATAATATGGTGTTCACATTAATTCTGTGGGTTTACTTTTGTTTTTTAATAAGATAGACTTAAGCAAGAGACTTGCTTATTGCATATTAGAAAAAGAAAAAAAAAGAAATTATTAAAAAAAATAATTCTCTTCCCCTACTTGGCTACCTTCCCTCTAATTCTTCCAACATTAATACAATGCTGCTGACTATGTTATGTTGTTACTAGGTTGTGTCAAATCAAGAGAATAATTGGACATTAAGATTCATCTCTGAATACATTAATTGGATGATTTCTTTATTTCTGTCTTAAGTTACTAATGATTTCCTCTCCATAACTAGGGAAACTCTGCAAGAACTTATTATCCTTTTGGGATTCTACAGTTACTTTAAGATGATTTTTGGTGGATATGGTCGTTCTGGTAACAGAAGACTCTCTATTAAGTTTCAAAATTAAAATTTCAAAAAGAAATGGTCCTATTTAGATTTAACATATGTGCCTTTCAGGGGTTATTTCTTTTTAGATGGACTATGTTCCACAGCAATGGTACCTATGGAGAGACAGGTGCCCATGGATACTCACATGCTTATCAGGATGATCAGTGACACATCGCATTTTCTCTAAGTGCTGAGTTCTACAAATATCTCCTCTACAGGCTGAAGGCATAATTCTCCTCAGTCTACAGGTTATGTCCCTCGCTGCACTGGGAACTCAGTGTGAGCAGGTCCTCACTCCTATTCATCTTTGTGCTCCTATTGCCTTGCCCAGTGTCCAGTATAGGAGGCACTCAACAAATATCTGTTATCAGTAATTAACCAAATCAACCTTCCTGAGTCTAGGGGTATTAAACCAGAAATTACCTGAAGATCTCTCATATTATAACACTAGAGGCCCGGTGCATGAAAATTCATACACTGGAGGGGGGGGGGGGGTCCCTCAGCCCAGCCTGCCCCCTCTCACCATCTAGGAGCCCTCAGGGGTGGGAGGCGACCCAGTGATCAGGGGAAGGCAATGCCCCATCACATCTCCGCTGCTGCCACTGCCGGCAGTGCAAGCCTCGGCTGGCCCTGGTTACCTGAGCCTCGGGTGGCCCTGGGCAACTGTGCAGCTGCCATCCGAGGCTTGCCTGCGCCTTGGGCCAGCCCTGGGTGGCTGGGGGGCTGAGGGAACTGGGGGACTCTGGAGGCAGGCATGTGGCGGGGCTGAGGGGACTGGGCGCCACTATCTTGTGGCTGTGGGCACCGCCATCTTTGAGGGTGTGGCAGTCAATTAGCATATCCCCTCCTTATTGGCTGTGGGCACCACCATTTTTGCGACAGCATGAGGGTCAATTAGCATATTCCCTCTTTATTAGATAGGATTCTATGAACTTTAGGCAGCCATCTTTCTGTAGAGTGTGAAAACTTTTCAAACATTATTCAATAAAAACTTTTCCAATAAGTTATTCCATTACAATATCTCAAATTGCTATAATTTAATGACATTTTCTACAAATAAAGTTTGACTTTAAACTGATAAATGCATTAATCAGATGCTCTACATTCTTCACTACGTTGCTTCATACAGATAAAACTCATCAAATGTCAATGTTCAGGGACAGAATGGGGTGATGAGCTGAAGGCGTTATGAACACGTGGAGTTCAGAACTGAGAACATGGGGGAGGAACTCCAGAGATAAACCCTGGCCACTCATGATTTACCTAGGCCAGTGCTGCCTTATATGACCATTTCCTGACACCATTGGCCCATGTGCATTGGTGACATCTTCTACTTGACACAATAGATGTTGTCCCAGAAGACTTCAGTATAATTTGAATTTTTGTAAATTAGATCACAGCATTCACTAAAGAGTATTGAACTACAGCAGATACTGTGCTCCAGACTATATACATAGCCTTGACCTCACCATTTTACAAGCCAGTAAGAGAAACACATAGCACATGGATGACGATAACATGAATTATGGTACCAGTGAGGGGAGGAAAAGATGCATTCCTCCCAGGAGTGGCATGGAGTAATATGAAAACCCACGCTCTTTGAAATGCTCTGAGGCTCAACAATAAAAGGAAGCCACTTGGGAATACTCTTCAAAGTCATTTTGTTTTCAAATAATACACTCTGAAATTTTCCAATAGTAAGTTTGAGTTTTCTATGTGATTTTTTTTTTTTCTGTATAGTGGGTTTTGCCAAAGCGCTAAAAATCAAATGACTCAAAATTGTAATAGATTGGAAATATTTATTGCTTCCATGTACTGACCATTACCCTTACAGAACTGTTTGTGCTCCTGAAAGCTGTCAGATATACTCTTAATTTTTATACAACCATTGTAGGTAAAGGCAGAATAATGGATTTCTTTCAGTGCTTCCCTTGAATTGAGAAGCAGGGTCACTCTGTGTCTAGGCCATGGAGTTGCTGCTTTTCTATTAATATAGTAAGTTATGGTTTTGTAGGTGTGGTACTGATTGGTTAGTAAGCAGAAACCATTCTATTAATTTGATGATAATATTCCTCCCCTGTGTTATTTTACCTGCTTATTTTGGGCAATAAAAGTAGCATGGTAAAATAACTCAGCCCTAGCCGGTTTGGCTCAGTGGAATAGAGTAAGCTTGTGGAGCGTCAGTCTGTGTCCTGGGTTTGATTCTGGTCAAGGGCATGTACCTTGGTTGTAGGCTCCTCCCTGGCCCAGGCCCTGGTCCCAGCTTATGCAGGAGGCAACCAATTGATGTGTTTATCTCACATCCATGTTTCTCTCTGTCTTTCCCTCTCTCTTTCACTCTCCCTAAAAGTCAATGGAAAAATATCCTCAAGAGGGTATTAACAAAAAACGAAAACAAAATAACTCAAAGCAAGTTTAGATTTGGCTACTGGATGAATTCTTTTGACAAATATTATTGACCACTATATGGGGGGAGGGGCAAAAGTAGGTTTATAGATGCTTGTATAGAAAACAATACAATCATTAATAAATAATAATACATGAATAAACTCTGTGTTTCATGTATTCACAACTGTAGATCTACATTTGCCCACCCTATATTTAAGTACTATGTAGAGCCCAGAAGATAGAAAAAGGACCAAAACAAACTCAGTTCATGCACAAAGAATGGGGTTTAAAGTCTGTTAGGAAAGACATGTATTAATAAAATAATTACAATAAATGTGTAATAACATGTTTAGAAAATAATAGCCCTAGAGCTATGAATTATAATTGAACTAGAGTCTTGGTGCATGAAATTCGTGCATGGGTAGGGTCCCTAGGCCAGCCAGCGACCAGGGCTGATCAGGGCCTTCCGAATGCCAGTCAGGGCCTCCCTTCCCTGGCTGCTGGCTGCTGGCTTCTGGCCAGGGCCTTTCTTTGTTCCATGCCACCTTCTGATGGTCAGTGTACATCATAGCAAGTGATTGAACTCCTGGTCTCCTGGTCGAACTCCCCAGGGGACACTTTGCATATTAGCCTTTTATATATATAGTTGGTTTTAGGTGAGCATGTGTATGTGTGTGGGTGCTTTCATATGATCATATTTGTATTTATGAAGTACATTGTCTGCAATGTAATTGGTATTGCCAACAGTGGATATGAGGAGAACAGTTAGAAATTCCAGAAAAGACAGTGATGTTACTTTAGACTAATTTGATGGCAGTGATGATAAGAGTAGACAGATGACCCAATGACTACTTCAGTAAAGGAGTTAAAGGAATTTAAGCATTAATATTTATCAGGTGCTGATAATGTGTCAAATGCTCTTTTATATGCTAGAGATACAAACTTAAAAAAAAATAATACTTAAAAAAAAATCTCTTCCCTCAAGAAGCTTCCTATCTGCTGTGACATTTCCAAGTATGGCCAACCATGCATTTACATAAGAGACGAATGATGTAAAACAGCTATTGTCAATTGATCCATATACATTATCATGTGACTTTAGTGTAGATTATATAACTGCTCTTGAGGATTCCTTAAGAATCATAGAAGTGATGCATTTGAAAACACTTTCAAAATATACATGGAAGTTGTTATTAATTTTCCTTTTATTAGCTTCCTAATTATATTTAGCTTAGGCTAATAGTGAAATAATTTTTTTGTTTCCTGAGTACACAGAAGTTGGTGAGGTGCTTGAGCTGATATAATAAAATGTCATTAACTCAGTGGTTGGGAGGCTTACCCAACAGACGTTCATTTCTCACAGTTCTGGAAGCTGGGAAGTCAAAGATCAAGGTACTGAGAGATTCTGTTCCCTGTTAGGGGGCTGGAGTGGGGAACACTCTGATTAGCAGACTGCTTTTCAAATGTCATCATGGGGCAGAGAGAGAGTTCTGGTCTCCTTTTCCAGTTTTATAAGGCTCCATCCTCATGGCTTTATCTGAACCTAATTTTCTCCCAAACCCATCTCCATCTGCCATCACATTGGGGTTAGGGTTTCAACTACAAGTTTCTGGGAAACACAGTTAGTCTGTAACAGGCAGCCTCCAGAGTTTGTTAGCAGTGACAAAATAGCATCCATGGAAATTGGCTCCTGGTAACAAAGAAGGTGACAGCATTTGGGTTCTCAAATTGTTCTTAGTGATAGAGCCACTGGAGTCCCTGCTCTATCATCATCTCCATCCCACACAATTGGAATAAAACTGAAATTGACATATTAGATTAATCGAGTCAACTAAATTAGAAGTAAATTAAAGTTGATGTTATTTTATGCATTTCATGTCAGGATTTTTCAAGCCCAAAATCCTTTTCCCCTATCTATTCATTATATAAAATGTTAAATATAAACAAAAGTAGAGAGAATAGTAATGATAATTATTCCCCTATTTCCATTACCATATTCAACAATAATAACTTTTTAACAATATGATTTAATCCATCCCTTATTTTTTATTTTTGGTTTCACTGGAATATTTTAAAATAATTTCAGACAAACTATCATTGTTTTTACCCATGAATGCTTTAGCATATATTTAATCTGATAAGGCCTTTAAAAAATTTAATCACTTCTACTTTGCTAATCAACCTAACAAAACTAACAAATATTTCTTAACATCACCTAATATTCAGAGTACATTAAATTCCCCCAATTATTTCTGAGATGTTCTTTATTGTTGGTTTATTCAAATCAGGATTTAATAAGATCCACATACTGTACTTGGTCTTTTTTTTTATTGTATGAAAGGCTTCTTCCTCTCTCCCTCCCTCCATGCCTCCACCCTATCCTTTCTTTTCATGCAAGTGAATTGTTGGAAATACCAGTCATGTGTCCTGGGAAGGTTGGACATTCCTTAAAACCAACAGTGAGCTTGTTCCGCTATCTCCGGTAAATAGGTAATGAAATCTAGGTTTCTTAGCTAAAGCTTTTCTGAGAGCAGGGCCTGCAACAAGGGCCTTGTTTATTTGGGAAGTGCCTCCACAAGAGGACGGAGGGAGTGGGACAGGAAGCCAGGAAAGAAGGCAAGATCATTTAAGGCTGTGCTGTCAAGGTGCCTGCTGCTGGCAGCCAGGCTCTCTTCTGTGGGGACCTCTGAGGAGCTCAGAGAATATGTCTGGAACTTACCACTGCCTCCCTCTCCCTTTGGTTGAGAGCTTTCCTGGAAGCTGATGCTTGCATTCAGTGAGTTGGAACTAGTCCCCAGAGCTGCAGCTGAGATCAGAAGTGGGCGGAGGGATGAGAGGTGAGAACTCGAGGTATTTGCTACAATTAGTTTCAGACTTTTGGTTTAATTTTTTCAGGCTAGAACATTTTATACAAGGTTCTGTTTATAATTTTTGTTTGTGTGTGTGCGTGTGTGATACTTATAATAATTGGTTACCCCACTTTATTTTATTTAACTTCTTTGAAAAGGAACACTTGCTTTATTTATTTTATATTTTTATAATAAAAATGTCAACTATTTAACTTAATTTTTTAAAATTTATTATTCAATTATAGTTGACATATGATATTATATGTTCCAGGTATACAACATAGTGATCATTAGATATTTATATACCTTGCAAAGTTATCACCCCAATAAGTTTAGTTGCTCCATTTAAATGATTCTAAACTTGAACAAAAATTTAAAGTATAAAGTCAAGTCAGCTTTTTGAAGTTCTGCAACAACTTTTTTTTTTAAACTTCACCCGAGGATATTTTTCCATTGATTTTTAGAGAGAGATGAAGGGAGAAGAATAGAGAGATAGAAACATTGAGAGAAACATTATCGATTGGCTACCTCCTGCATGCCCCCTCCTAGGGATCAAGCCGGCAACCCAGGCACTTTCCCTGACCAGGAATCAAACCAGTGACCTCTTGGTTCATGGGTCAACACTAACCACTTAGCACACCAGTGGGATGCAACAACTTATCAATAATGATTTTAAAATAAATTTTTATTGTTTTTTTGCAGAGAGGAAGGGAGGGGAATAGAGAGTTAGAAACATTGATGCCTCCTGCATGGCCCTCACTGACTGACAATCGAACCCACAACCAAGGTACATGCCCTTGGGCAGAATTGAACCCAGGATCCTTTAGTCCGCGGCCAACACTCTATCCACTGAGCCAAGCCAGTCAGGTCCAATAATGATTTTACATTCATTGATGATCATTGCTTATATTCATCATTTTTATAGGGTTGCAAAAATGGTGATTTTTCTAATTTTATCATTCTCTCTGTATTTATTAGAATTTTTCTAAAAGAAAAATAGTATTTTATTAACTATATAATTATCCCAAAGTAACTAACAACAGGATCAATTATTGATACCTTTCTTCCCTATGCCTTTTAAGAATCAATTTACAGTGTAATCAGTTGGTGCCCGGACAACCTCCAATGTGAACCAGTGAATTTTATTTCTTCCCCTGAACAGGAGGGCAGCAATTCTATGCTATTGCAAAAAAAAAGTGGCGGGATGGGGATTGTATTTTTAAACAAATTGTCAGGCACTCCTGCTTAGGAGAGGGAAGCAGAGGCATAATGGGGTGAATGGGTAGCAGCAGCAAGCAGGAGACAAAGAAGGCAAACCTCACTTCTGACTGAGCACAAGATGAGACGAGAGGCGAGGCAACAATCACCAACAGTTGCTTCCATCATTTAAGTTTGAAACCCCACAATTCTGCTACTCACATGCGTTTTGGAGCTCTTGACTCCCAAAATAGGAACCCAGATCCTTTTCAGTCCTGTTTTCCTAAAATACCTTATAAAAATTGTTAAAGACTGTAAGTAGTGGTGCCAAATTACACTGCAAACTAACTTATTTCGAAGCTAAGTAGGGTGACCAACTTACCCCGGTTTGCCTGGAATTTCCCTGCTGGAGCACTGAAAGCCCCTCATTCAGCGCCCCCCTCAAGTCCTGGGAAAACCGGAGTGGTTGGTCACTCCAGCTACAAGGAATATTTTCCTGACAAGAGATTTATACTCACGTTCAGTTTTACAATTGAAGAGCACAAATGCCATTTCCTTCCCTTGCTGGTCCATCCTATTATTTTTCCCTTGCATTCCCCTTTGTGATCAGCAGCACACGTGTATAAGGGACTATGAAATAAAGGCTATATTCTGTGTGCAAGGAACAGATAAAGGAAGGTCACCACGACACATGGGTATCAAAACCTTGCTGCCAGCATCACTAACACCTGTTTTAAATTAATCTGAAAATGAGGGTTGGGAACAACCATTCCTGCATAATTGTTTTTGTATTCATATTATAGTTATATCTTGTTGGGGGAAAGCGATCTTGTGAAAACTTATTTTCTTTTAGGCTTGAAATGGTGTTGCCTACATTGCTAAGATATACTACTCAATTTTCATTCTACTTTGCATATTTATGGCATCTATGATCCTGCACATATCTTTATATCCTGGTAAATATTTTATTTTATAATATTTTCATGTAAGCAAGTAGCCCCAATTGGCTAAAGCCATTTATTCTGGAATATAAGTTTTTCATTAACCATCTGAATACCTATTAGTGAGATAAAAATGTCATTCAATGTTCTCACTATACATCCTATTCAGTTTCCATTTCCATGTTTGCTTTTGTTCTGCTATTGAAGTGGTATAGCCACAGATGTGTTCCTTCCATCCACTGAAACTAGCCAAACATTGGGATTTTATTCCCTTCGGATTAAGCAAATTCACAGATGGGATGAAGAGAATGATTCAACTGCTTCTCAGAATCCCTATGTCATTGGCAAAGATTTTCAACTGTGTCTGTGACCAGGAAAATTTCAGCAAAAGCCATGTGGGAAACACGTAGAATATTTTTGTGCCCAATGTGCAAACGATAGGAATTCAAGGTGCAATCTATATAGGAAGATTATTAACAACCACATGGGTATCTCCAGTTCATATTTTACAAATAACTTCAGAAATATTGGCTCATGGAAATGGAGCCTATGTAAGACACAAATGCTGTTTTTTAATAGATATGTAAGTGATCTGTCCAAGAGAATGAAGAGCGATTGCTGCCTTAGCTTGAGTCTTTGCATCCATTTGTATTTCCTTTTTGATGGTAAAAAATGTAAATAATGCCTTAAAAAATAAAAAACAGAGTGAGGTTTCAAATTTGGACTAAATAGATTTCAGATTCTTAGCTGGTTAGCAAGGGCAAACCAGCACACCTCTCTGAACTTGGGTTTTCTCACTTTTCAGTGGGTGATGGAGATGACAGTCTGGCACTCACTCCCTTCATCAGGATCACCTTAGATCATGTAGAAAAAAGGGATTTAAAAATAATAAACACAGAACAAATATTATTTATCATTATAGAGCTAATCTTTTCTAGGATTTGAGGAGCACTTTATTTGTTGATATATTTTTCATAAAAATGATAACCAATTTTAAAAAAATACTTTAAACACATTATATAATGATTGGTACATAGTAGACATTCAATAAATCTATTTTTTTGTAATTTATTGGATCACATCTCTATGTGGATTTCTTTCTAGGAAGAAAAATAATCCAGAATTGTCTCCTATTTCCCCTTATCTGGACCTCAGACTCTGGCTGGGTTTCCCAAATGCTCTCTTTACAGATCCCATCTTCCTTTGTACTGAACTATTTTTGGAAGGGAAACAGACCTTGTTTATTCCTAATAATATAAATTTTACTTCATAAAAATATAACTGAGCTTCTGTCTTTAATGTTTTAAACATTTTCCCAAGGAAAAATTTTCATCCTGAATTGAACTAGCTGTCTAAACAGATTGATTCTTACCCTGAAGTCACTGAAATAACATTTCGATGCCACTTGCAAAATATAAATTTTGATGTGGCTTTGAAAGGTGAAATGAATAAAATTTTTGAAGCTAAAAGTAAATGCTAGAATATTACAACTGTTTTCCTACTAAAAATACAGATATACATTTCATCTGTTCTTTTCTAATTTAAATAATAAAATAGCCATTGAGGGACATCAATAGTATATTTTTGGTCAGGTTTTATTATGCACAGATGACAGTTACCAGGTATTTTGGAATGGCCTTTCAGGGCCTTCAGATTTATCTCTTTAAATTGGCCATAAGTGCTTCTAGTCATATTTGCTTTCTTTAGGTTTTATTGCATCAGAAGGAAACAGATCACTTTCTCTGGGACAAAGAGAGAACCCCAGAAGGGGCAGTGGTTTTTTTTCGCCCTCACAGGTGATGGAGTTTCTATAAAGAATGCAGTGGATAATGGCTGGCTTGTCTTCTGAACAGATGGTGATGGTCTTGTTGCTAGGATAAGGCCTCAAGAATTTAGTTAATTCCACATTATTTGCCTCAGTGTCATGAATATCCCTAGTTCTCCCGAGGCAAAAATACAAAAAAAGAAAAAAACAGAAAACCACACAGGAAGAGAGGGAGAGAGACAGAGAGAAGGGACAAAGACTGGAGCCAGGTCAATAGAGGCTTTGGGGAAAATGCCTGCTCAGCTGTCTGCAATCACCTGGGTTTGAAAGACAGGCAGGAAGGAAGATTGGTTTGGCAGGAGAACTGGGCCTTTGATGCCTTCAATACCACAGAGAAAAATGCCCATTTCTTCCCATTAGAAGTCTGTTGACTTTCCTAATTAAGATAAACATGTTTCTGAAGGAGTTAGCTCTTACAGCATGACATTTATAAAAACAACTATATATACACACAAGAAGGTTTGCCAAGAATTTGGGCTGATGGTGGTCTTATGAAGCGTTTTAGAGAAATATTTTTAAATAGTTGCCATATCTAAAAGTGGGCGACTTTCATTCCCTCCAGTCAATTAAATATCTAATTTCAACTCTGGAGATAATAACTGAAGTAGTTTTTATAAATGAATGAACAGTTGGAAAACTGTTAAACACATAGCCCCGAAGCATGAAAAATATATTCGTTTAACAGCTTTATTCTTCTATTGTTAATTTACTTCAGAGAATTTCCTCTCGTGTAATTTTCAATAAAATGCTGTGATTTTGAAGTCCCCTTTATTGAATATAAGAGTGATGCATGTGATTACAGGCCAATAGTCAGAAGGACTTGGGGATGCTGAGCACTTGGCTTTGCATGAAGGTGTGTCTGGGTGTTGGAACAGGATTACCTGCCAGGGTTGTCAGATCGTCTGCCTGAATTAGTCACTTCAATCAAATCGTTCATTATGCTGCCTGTCCTCCCACCACCACACATACACATTGTAACTGACATTAATCACTTGTCTCAGAACTATCTGGATGCGACTTTAATAAATCAGTAATTGACCGTATGCTTTTTATGAATAATGTGACTGATGGCATTGTACACAAGCCTTCGCCTTCACATGTGTCTCACTGTACAGTGTTAACCTGTGTTTGCTGAGTCCCTACACTTTGGTTCAGTCTATGATCAGGTAACTGCTAGCAATGAGAAACACATACCTCACTCAAAATTGTCATTAGGAAGACAGCACTGAGAGCTGTCACGGAAGGCTGGATTATGTAGGCCGAGAGTATAAATCACATACTATTACTGTGTTCCAAAAGCTGTCAATCACACTCAGGTTTTAAAGCTGGTTTGGAGGGAAATGATGGCATAGGTTTTGTCGCATCCATGTCTCCTCCTCCTTTTGCATTTATGACCCCCTGCAATTCTGTCTCCCCTCACTAGCCACTCAGTGTCTTAGAGGCTCTTCTTGTAAAATGGCCCAACACTTGTGTGTTTTAAATCCCTACCCTCATCAAAATTACCTCTTTGGTTCTATACTCCCTCGGGCCCTCTAAGTAAACTATCTGTATGGTCTGATTGATTTAATTCAAGGTAAGGTGTTAATGATGTATTAATGGCTTCTTAGATGATATCTTTGCTTTCTGGTAATGATTTTTAATGATGCACAAAAAGAATGACTAGTGATTAGAATTCTAAATGCTACAGGAGAAATAGTGGTAAGAACACGGGTAATGGAACAAATATTTTTGGCACAGATGCTCTTCTCTATTTCCCAACTCACGTCATGTAGATGACTGCCTTTTCTACTAACTGTCTGACCAGCGCCGTTTGAGGGAAATTTTGCCATATTCAACTGTGTGTGTGCGCGTGTGTCTGAAGATGTGATAGACCCTATAATCTGGCTCTTTATTTCTACTGACTAATAGACAGGTATAGAAATGTGTCTTCTAAAAAAGCAGACTCCATTTATATAATCGATCATTTTGGAAATGCCCAATTACTAAACCATTCATTTGGACAAATTTACTTTAAGAAACTACTTCTAAAAATTTTCTAAAAAATTATTTGCTTGGAGACACAGGCACATTTTGTCTCACATCAATTTATTTCAAGCTTTGTACTGCAAAAATTGGATCTTCACAGAACACATGTCTTTATGTATTTCACATTCATCAAATAAATGCATAAATGAGTTTCACCTGATTTTGCAAGTCACAAGTGAATTTGATATGTCCCTTTGCTTTTTATCATTGTTTCCAATTTTTAATAAACAGAGAAGCAAAGACATTGATCTAATTTTATAAAGAGAAAAAAAATATATTTTCAAATAAATTCTGTATTTAAATATTTTTAAGTTTAAATGGTTTTTATTTATTTTTGACTTTTAATTTCTTTATCGATTAAGGTATTACATATGTGTCCTTATCCCCCCATTACTCCCCCCCTCCCGACTCATGCCCTCACCCCCCTGTTGTCTGTGTCCATTGGTTAGGCTTATATGCATACATACACGTCCTTTGGTTGATCTCTCACCCTTACCCCCACCCTCCCCTTCCTTCTCTCTGAGGTTTGACATTCTGATCAATGATTCTCTGTCTCTGGATCTGTTTTTGTTTATCAGTTTATGTTGTTCATTATATTCCATAAATGAGTGAGACCATGTGATATTTATCTTTCTCTGACTGGCTTATTAAATGGTTTTTATTTTACTATGAAAATGTTTCTTTTTATGTTTGTTATTTGCAATATTTCACACCTGTATGTGTATATTTGTTTATGCTTTATATTTGGGCCACCAGATTTTAGAAAAAGACCATCATATTTCAGTTATCAAATCACAAGAGAACTGAATTTAACAATAGTGAAGTCCTATTGAGTGTGACCTTAAATCGCACCCTCCCCTTTTAAATATAGAGAGTTAGTGCTGGCAGCAGACTTCAAAATGCTGATTTATGACTACTCCCACTTAACACTTTCATGGTTTGAATGCCCACTAAGGCAGCTCTGGAACCAAAAGAAAGAGTGAAAGGTCATGGCTATTGCTATGGAAATCATGTTCGGTTTTGTGGGACCAGTTACTTCTGATTGAGACATTTTGATTGGCCAAACTTATCAAGGAGCATCAAGTGGAGGATTTGTAAGGAGAGCTGTGGGGAAGAGGAAAAAATTAAGGCTAGAGAAAATAACCATGTGTTTCTTTTTTTTCTAAACTTGTTTTCTCTACATGTACCCGCTTTATGTCTTGATACTAACAAAGTGTATCTATTCTCTGACAGCCACAAAAACTGTGTGATAGGAAGAGAAATGCCATTGCTGTTATTGGATAATTTTCCATGAGAGCGCATCAGGGGGTCTGGGCATTTACAATGAAGTTCAGTAATTGTACCATCATGCTTGGTGGGTATGACATACAGAAGGGAACACACTGTGAAAACTGTGCCTGCTATTTTTTTGGTGAGCACGTTATCAATCTGTTTAAGTAAACTTTGGTATTACCCAGAAGATTGTTCTTGCTTATTATGTTGCTAACACTGTGTTCAAATTGTGTGAATGTTCCTTCTTAAATGAAATCCACTGCATGTAGATTTTTCAGGGATCTCTAAACAGAGGGTGGTTTCATTATATACCACAGCTATGGATATTTTCCATGCAGTCAAATGAGTTAGAAAAAAAATTCTGTTTTTTTTTTTTTTTTAGCATTATTTATTTGAACATAGACCACTGCAGTTTCATGAAGGAAGCATACATTTATGTACAAATGTGAAAAGTATAGAGGAAAAAGTGAGGCTATAACTTGGTATTGTGTGGTTTTAAATCTGAGTACTGTATAATAGTCACCCTTGGCAATCCCTAAAATGCTTAGCTTTGTACTTGCATAGAATAAAATAAATAACTGATCAATATGATAGATAGTAATGGATTAAATCTAATTGCAGTTTAACTCTGTTTCAAGAGCAAGAAATAAAGGGAACAGATTTAAGAAAGCTATTTTGGGGGAATTTGGGATTAGAATAAAAGCAGAAAGCCCATTGACAAAGCGAGTATTTTATCTCAAATCAAAATTGTTCTGATTCATGGAATGTGGACTAGCTGGAGAGAAGGAATGACAGAGATAAGAGAAAGGGACATGTTGCCTCTAGAGCCCACAGTTCATTGACTTCAGAGTTATAGATAAGAGCAGAGGATTTGAGAGTAATTTAGGGACATAGTGCACCAAACCAAAACTTTTGAGATTATGAAAAAGTAAGTTACATTTTGTCAGTACTTCAACTTACTCCCTGAAGTTGTAAAAAGGGAGGAATAGTTCTTCCTAGACTGCTTACCCAAACTGGCAATAGCTTGGGTGCGTGAAAATCTGGCTCAATACAATAGAGGTGACCCATCCATATTGATATGTTATTGAGTGATAAGTTCTCTTTTAGTACCATTTTGAAACTTATAGAGATTAATTTACCACCATCTTGTATTGCTTTTATCTTTTTTTTCTAGAGAAAGGGGAGATAATTATATATTACTGAAACAAAAAGAATATATGCCTATTCTGCATGTAAAAATATAAGGTCCTTTTTAAAAACTATATTTTTATTGATTTCAGAGAGGAAGGCAGAGGGAGAGAGAGATAGAAACATTAATGATGAGAGAGAATCATTGATCAGCTGCCTCCTGTATGCCCCGCACTGGGGATTGAACTCACAACCCCGGGCATGTGCCCTGACCGGGAATCAGACCTTGACCTCCTGGTCCATAGGTTGGTGCTTAACCACTGAGCCATGCCTGTTTGGGCTACACAGTCCTTAAGGCTTTAAGAAGATAGATTATTTTTATTTCAGTGTCTGCAGATTATTTTTATGACGTCCTCTTTCAAGTTTATTTCAACAAATAATTGTGCTTATTGCTGTGAGTTCAATACTATAAAGATAAAGATGAAAGAACTGGCAAATAAAGAAGAATTAATACATATGCATATACCTTCTAGATAAGATCCTAAAAGTTTTATCCATGATGATGTAATGCCTGATTTATTCAAGCAAGATTTAGCCTCTTTCAGTCACCTTTCTCTAAGCCTTAGATTTGGCTATGAAGATAATGATGTTTGGTGTCACATATGAACAATATCCATAGGGATTCTTTCAGCTTGGTACTTTTTGCAAGAAGCAATAGTGGAGAGAAGTGAGAAGGAAATAACATTCAACACGTAGTTATTTGCCAGGCACTGTGCTAAGTACTTTTAAATGTCTTCTTAAAATTTACTCTTAACAAGAGCTATCCAAAATAGATGTCACGATCCTTATTTATCATACCAGAAAATAGATTCAGAGAGATTAAATTACTTGCCCAAGTTCACCGGTGGCAGGAACCATATCTGTTTTATTTTCTCTCTCACTGTTTCTCCTCGTCCCTACCAGTAGCTGGCACCTCACTAGTAGTCATTATGTGTATGCTTCATTTGACATTGAATCTGGCTCCAAAGCCTGTGCTTGCCTCATTATATTAGCATCCATACTCTGACATAAACTCTATGAAAGTATTGATTTGTGTTAGTTTGGACTGTACATTATTTAGAGTTTGCTTTATATATTTGTATACTTCAGTTACGCAGTTTAATTTTGGTGATAGCTGAGCCATTCACTAGAAAACTGGAGAAGCCCTTCGCCAGTAATGGTCTCTGTGGCTCATATCCAAATCCTGTTCCATCTGTGCAAAATAAATTACCATCCGAGGGTAGGCTGCCCCTCAACACCACCGGATCAAAAGAATCTCGTCAGCCGATCAGAAAATGCTCTTGGCTGGCGGCTTTGACCCCCAGTATCCCTTTCCCTTCACCTCCCACTACCCAGTGTGGGTCAATATCAATATTAGCTTCCCAGTTGTCCCTGGGAAGAAACCGGGCTGCCCCGTTTTTCTCCATATTCAGGGTCTTTTATGTACATGTGTTTCTTTCTTTTCTTTTCTTTTTTCTCTTTCTCCATTAACTTCTAAGTTTCTCGCAGGTACCATATTCTGAGCATATCTGAGTGTTTCACTACTGAATTAGCCACATCTAACTCAGCACTGGGTCTGTAGTACCTACACAATAGCAAGTTTCTGGATAAATGAGTACTTGCCTTGCTCACTGGCTACTGTTTAATGTTGGAAGGTTCCATATGTGCCCTGATACTTCTCCTAAATCTACCAATTATATGTTATCACTCTTACCATGCGTATTAATTTGCTAGGACTGCCACAACCAAACCCGCAGACTGAATGGCGTAAAGGACAGAACTCTATTTTTTCACAGTTCTGGGTGATAAAATCTGAGACCGGGAAGTTGTCAGGGTTGGTTTCTCCTGAGGTCTCCCTTCTTGGCTTGCAGATGGCTGTGTCCTTATATGATTGTCCCCTAGGTCTTTGTGTTGCTTGTATCATAATTTCTCTTTTGATAAGGATACCAATCATATTGGACTAATCCCTCCATGTAATCTCATTTTACCTAAAGTCACATTCTGAGGTACAGGAGTTAGGGATTGAACATGAATTGGGGGGCACAATCCCACAAAAACATGGGATGGAGTGAGGAGCAGAGAGGAGACTTAAATACCGCTTTCCCCATTTATTTTCCCTGCTAAGTAGTGGAGTGAAAATTCTACCCCTATGTGAAAATATGAGAATTTGGAAACCAATATATCTTTCCCCAAATCTTATCTCCCAAAATGTGTGAAAGACAATGATTTCAGGAAATAACCCCTCCTCCTTGGTGTTAGCATGTTCCGTAAATGCTCTGTTAAACATGCTTGCAAATATCCTCTAAAAACACTTTCCATCTAATAAAGCTTTGTGTAAATAAATGCCTACAAAAATCTCTAAGTCTATGACGGAGAGGTTCTATAAACTTTCTTACTTTTAAGTAAGACAAAAATATATGTGTTGTCTGAAAGATATCCTGCATATCACTCATAAAGTGGTTTTCTATATTACTTTGAGCTGATGTCCAGCCCAGGACTATTGTAAGAGACAGAAATAAAATTCAATTGAGTTTATTTGTTTTAGTGGTTTCTCTCACATAATTAAAACAAAAACTAGTATTTTGAAATATATAGCCTCCATATCAAAATCACAAAATATGGGGTAGTGAATTACAGTGGTTAAACAGCAGAAAGCAAGGAAATAAATATGGGAAATAGATATTGGAGATGTATGTTATGTAGTGGCTAAACATTTAATAAAGCTATTGCCTGCAATAACCTGGAAGGCAGATGTACTGAACCTGCTAACCCAGAAAACGTTTTGAAGAGCCTTAATATTTGTGTTTTGCACTTCGCTGCATTTAGCTTGGCATTATAAGGATGAGATGAGATTAGGAAAGAATAGGCGAGCATGTAAGTGTAAATGACATCCTAGGAATTCAAAGTTATTTCTGTACTCCAAGAAGACTGAAAAAGACTTGGATGATCAAAGTTCCAAAAACACTTCTCATTTAAAATAAACTAACTCACCATTATAGCAAAGATAAAATTCAGGGGGTTGGGATTGCTACTTTTGGTATGACAGTGCAAGAAGCTTCTCAGACCTTTTCCCCAGTAGAACGAATCGATTTTTTTTTTAAATTAAAGTTTCTAAAAATGACCTTATGGCCATACAGAAAACAAAATATGCATATCTATTAAAACCAGTAACAATGATGAGAGTATATGATATTTGAACTAAGACCTACAGCCTCCCTTGACCTCTCAGTTCAGGGAGGCAGAACATTTACCGCAGACTGCGATAGCCAAGAACACAGGCTCCGTGCCTTCCCAAGTCCCAGTAAGAGAGCTGTCTCCCTGGGAGGGGAGGACATGAGCCCCGATCATCCTGCCCATTACCTTTTGTTGAGATTAAGTTCTGGGCAGTTCTGCCCAGCTCCCACTCTACCTGGGGGGATGGCATGTGGAGAGCACTTGGGCCCTGATCGTGGGGTGAGTGGTTCCACACTCAGAGAGGCAATGTGAGTTCTGGGGCTGCTGTCACTTCTGGCATCCCATCCTCTGTGCTGAGTGCTCAGCTCCTAAAGTGGAGGTGTTGTTCAGAGAAAATCATGCCATTGTCACCCCAGCCATGGCTCAAAGATTTTTCTAAAGGATTGGGGGAGGAGAAGCAAGCCATGGAGCAGATGCCTCCAGATTGATCCCCAGAGTAATTGATTTTGTTGGAGAATTTAAATCTAAGGGCATTCTCAAAAAAAGTGGAAGTTGTGGTGAAAGGATGATAGTCTCATTAGAGATATAGGCTAAATTGGAGGCTGGCTAGTTTTCTGGGTGGAAATGGGGAAAGATACAACTGGGAAGACCTCTCCTGGTGTCAGAACAATTCTGAAACACTGACCTAGGAACCAACTATCCCTTCAAAGGAGCCTGAATTGTTTTGGGGTTAGTCTGTGAAGCAATTTATCCCTAGGGTATTGTTGAAAACAGTAGAGCAGCTCAGCCAGCCATTAGTAGAGCTTAACAGTGTGGTCAGGGAAAAGATAGTTAAAGAATTCTGCCCAAACCACTGTCATCCCAGGGCATCTCAAGGGCATAACCAAAGCTGCACCTCTTTTATTTTAATATATTTTATTGATTTTTTACAGAGAGGAAGGGAGAGAGATAGAGAGCTAGAAACATCAATGAGAGAAACATCCATCAGCTGCCTCCTGCACATCCCCCACTGGGGATGTGCCCGCAACCCAGGCACATGCCCTTGACCGGAATCGAACCCGGGACCCTTCAGTCCACAGGCCGACGCTCCATCCACGGAGCCAAACCGGCTTCGGCCAAAGCTGCACCTCTTATGTAGCAACAGCAGAGTCTTCACATGATGTGGGGAATAGACTTCATTAAACTAATCCAGCCAGTCGCTAAACAAGTAAGCAAATAAAACAACAATAAAAAGACCCAAAGGAGGAGAACCAAGCACACAGATTGGTTATCTAAAATTTCCAGTTGTAAACAAAAAAATGAGATATACAAATAATTAAAAAATATGACCCATATACCAGAAAGAAACAAGTTAACAGAAATTATCTGTGAGAACAGCCAATGATAGATTTAACAAAGATTGCAAAATAGTCATTGTAAATATCTTCCAAGAATTAAGAAAAATATGATTAAAAACTAAAATAGTATGATGATGATCTATGAAACATAGAACATCAATAAAGATATATAAATGATAAAAAAGAACCAAGTGGAAATTCTGGAGTAAAAAAAGAATAACTGACATTTAAAAATTTAATAGAGGAGCTCAATTGATTTGAGCTTACAGAAGAGAGAACCTGCAAATTTATAGGTTGATAGAGATTATGCAACCTGAAGAACAGAGATATAAGAATGAATAAAAATAAACAGTGCCTCACACAAATGGGGGACACATCAGCACACCAACAAATACCTAATGGGAGAACCAGAAGAAGAGAAGAAAGAGAGTAGCAGAAAATATAAGGGCTAAACACTTCCAGAATTTATTTGTAAATATTAACCTGCACATCCAGGAAGTTCAATGAACCTCAGTTAAAATAAATACAAAGAAATCTACAAATAGACACACCATAGTAAAAATGCTGAAAAGCAAAGATAAGGAGAAAATCTTGAAAGTCTCCAGGAAGAAATAACTCATCAATTAAAAGGGAACCCCAATAAATTTTTAGTGGATTTGTCATCAGAAACAATGGAGGTCAGAAAGCAATGGAATAATGTATTCCAAATGGTCAAATCAGAATCTTATATCCAGCAAATCTATCTTTCAAAAAATAAGATTCCCAGAGAAGCATAAACTGATAGTATTTGTTGCCAGCATACCTCACTTGTAAAAAATACCAAAGGGATTTCTTCAGGCTGAAGCAAGTGACTCCAGATAGTAACTTAACTTCAAACACAATAAAGCAAAAGAGAACCATTATGTAATTTTAATAGACAGTACAAATGAATACTTTTTCTCATTTTTTTCTCTCAACTGGTTTAAAAAGCAATCTATAATAATAAAAGGGTAATATGCTAATTAGATCAGCCATCTTCTGGATGTCATTCCAGACATCCTTCCTGATGAAGCCGGGGCCAGAGGGAAGTTATCCTGGGTCCTGAGTGCCAGAGGGAAGCCAGTGCTGGCATCCAGTGGAAGGAAGGCCTACTCTTGCATGAATTTTCATGCATTGGGCCTCTAGTATGTATATAATGAGTTGTTGGGCCTATAACATACTGAGATGTAATAAAATTGTCAATAATACCACAAGGAAGTAGGTGGGAGCAAAGCTGTATTGGGCTAAGCAAATGACTCCAGATGGTAAATTCACAGGAATAAGTGAAGACAACCAGAAATGATAAAAAAATAATCTATATTTATAAAAGGCTATATATATAAAAGGCTAAGTGTCTGTCCGTCCGACTGGTAGCTATGACACGCACTGACCACCAGGAGGCAGACACTCATTGCAGGAGCTGCCATGACACACTGGTCATTTAAAAATAAATGGCACCATGGACCTCGTGCCAACAAACCAACACTCGGCTTCCCCCAAGTGGGACACAAGCCCTGCCACCACCCTGGAGCAACACCCCACCAAATCACAGCAAATGCTGCCAAGATCCGATGGCACAAAATGCAGCCCACAGTCCAGCCCAGCCGGAAAACTGTGGCTTTGAGCACTGGGTAATGACATCACATAGCAACACCCGGCTTCCTCTCCCTAGCAACTAGCCTCCTTGGAGTTTCTTCACCCCAGGAACCCGACTTGTTTTTTAACCAGGTGAAAACATTTTACAATTTAAGCAAATGTTTGTGAAGCATTTTCCCATGCCTCATCTCACTTGATCCTCACAGAAGTCCTGGGGTAGGTAGATAGGAGACTTGGTAGAATCCTACTTTCTTTTCATTGGCCAGAAAACAAAGATTTAGAAAGTTTAGAAACTTGACCCCACTGAAAAGAAGTAAGAAATGGTGGAACTTAAAAATGACTTAAGGTTTTCTCACTGTGCAGAATATAGTCAAACACTGCTGCAGTTAAATATTTTACCCTTTGTTCTCCCTGCGTGATCTATAATAATAATCTGCTTCATGTTGATATTTACTGCTGTATTGCTGACAATTACCTGATAGAGAAGTTGGAGTGCTTCACCAGGCTGGAAAAAGTTTAGCTAAATCAGAAAGCAGGGCTAATTAAGCAAGTTTATCTCTCTATATAAAAGGCTAAGTTGACTCATGAATGTGTGATACATGTATAGCTCTCCCTCGTGCCAATCGCATGCATGTGTTTTGATCTGTCATTGTCGATTGTGAATTTGGTTGACACTTTTATTATAGAGAAAGGGTGAACAGCGATATTAAAATATTTCTTCTAGTTAATTTCCTTTAAAAGTGCACAAATCTGTGCACTGGGACACTAGTTTTAATATAAAAGAGGTAAAGAGGTATAAATGTTTACTTGTTCTTTTTTCTCTAGCTTTTTAAAAGACAGACAATTATATAAATACAACGCATTATTGGGTTTATAACATTTATAGATACAATACATAATAATATCCCTCAAAGGGGGACAATAGAATAGAACTATATAGGAGTAACATTTCTATATTTCAGTAGAATTAATTTAGTATAAATAGGAAACTTTGTGCTAAGTAAAAAGGTATATAGCAAGGCTTAGAGCTACCACAAAAGAAAAACTAAAAGAAGAAATGAAAAAAAAATCATTAAAAATATTAAAATGTTACATTAGAAAATGTTTGTTTAGTTCAAAGAGAAGTAGTAAAAGAGAATAAAGGAACAATAAAGGACATGAGATATATGGATAAAAAAGTAAAATGGCAGACATGAATTCAACTGAACCATAATACATAAAATATGGATAGATTAAACAATCCAATTAAAAGGTAGAGATTGTTATACCAGGTTGGGAAAAAAAAAGACGAACTCTTTGCTGTCTATAGCAGACACACTTTTAATTCAGATATATAAATAGATTGATAGTACAGGGATGGTAAAATGTATTACCAAAACCAGACAAAGACATCATAAAATAAGATAACTATAGGCCACTATCTCTTATGAACATGGATTAAAAATTGTCAACAAAATACTAGCAAACTGAATCTAGTAATGTATAAAAGAATTGTACCATGACCAAGTGGGACTTATGCCAGAAACACAAAGTTGATTTAGCATTTGAAAATCAATTAATGTAATGCAACTTATCAGTGGAATAATAAAAAAACAATCTCCACATGATCACCTCATTAAATTTAGAGGAAACATTTGACAAAATTTAACACTTTTCATGATAAAAACACTCAACAAACTATGAATAAGTAGGAGGAAACCTCAATAATTTGATAAAGGGCATTTCTGAAAAGCATACAGCTAACATCATTTTTAATGGTGAAATACTGGAATAAGATGGGGATGCCCATTTTTGCCACTTTTATTGATTATTGTACTAGAGATTCTAGTCAGGGCAATTAGGGAAGAATAATAAATAAAATATATCCATATTGGAAAGAAAGATATAAAACTGTATTCACAGATGACATAATCTTGCATATAGGAAGTCCTAAGGGACACACTAAAAGACATTTAGAACTGAGAAATGTATTCAACAAGATTGGGGGATACAAGATCACTATGCAAAAATCATACTTCTATACACTTATTATGAGTACTATGAAATAAAATTAAAAAATAGAATAAAAAATAAAATATTTAGGAATACATTTAATATAGGAGGTATAAAACTTGTAATCAAAATTATATAACATTATTTGAAGAAATTAAAGAAAAAATTAAATAAATGGACAAACATCACCTGTGCTCTTGCATTGGAAGACTTAATATGTTTAAAATGGCACTACTCCCAAATGAATGTCTGGACTCAGTGAAATCCTATCTGAATCCCAGCTGGCTTCTTTGTAGAAATTGACAAGATAATCCTAAAATTAATATTAAATTGTAAGGGACCCAGAATAGCCAGAACAATCTTTAAAAAAGAAGAGCAAAGTTGAAGGCTCACACTTCCTGATTTTAACACATACTATAAAGCAAGAGTAATCAAGACAATATGATACTGACATCAGGCTAGACATGTACATCTATGGATTAGAATTTCATGTTAACAGATGAATGCATGTTTCTAAAGTTAACTTATTTTTGACAAGGGTGTCCATTTGATGGCAAAAGAATAGTTTTTTAAACAAGTGGTGCTTAATAGCTATTTGCAAAGCAATGACATTTGAGCTTAACCTCATGCTATATATGCAAATTAAATCAAAATGGATCAAAAACAAAAACATAAGTGCTTAACATATACAAGTCTTAGAAGAAAATATAGGAGTAAATGATCATGATCTCATATTAGACAATGGATTTTTAGATATGACAGCAAAGCATGAGCAACAACAAAAATAATGGATAAATTGGACTTCATCAAAATTAACTTCTAGGAAAATGTAAAGACAAACCACAGAGTAGGAAAAATATTTGCAAATAGTAATGACAAGAAACTAATATCTATAATATTAAAGGACTATTACAACTCAATAATAAAAAGACCCAATTGAAAAATGATTAAAGGAATGACATTTCTCTAAGGAAGATATACGAGTAGCCAATAAACATTTGAAAAATGCTTGACATCATTAGTCATCATGGAAATACAAATCAAAACCATAGTGAGATACCATATCATACCAACTTGAATGATTATAATAAAAAAAATAATAACAATTGTTGGTGAGGACATGCAGAAATTGGAATCCTCATACACTGCTGGTGGGACTATAAATTGGTACAGTCACTGTGGAAAACGGGCTGGAAGTTCCTCAAATGATCAAACTTGATTAACATATGACCCGATAATTTCACTCCATGAGAAATGAAAACAAATGCCCACAGAAAAAGTTGTACATGAATATTTTAACTGCATTAGTTATAATAGCCAAAAGGTAGACCCAGCTCAAATATTTAACAACTGATGAATGGATAAACAAAATGTGATATGTCCATGCAACATAATATTACTCAGCTATATAAAGGAGTGAATGAACTGATGCATACTTTAACATGGATGAGCCTTGAAAATAATATCCAAAGCAAAAGGCCATATATTACATAATCCCATTTTTATAAATTATCCAGAACAAGAAAATCTATAGAGACAGAAAATAGTAGCTTGCTTAGAGCTGGGAAGATATGGTAGCTAAAGGGAATGAAGTTTCTTTGTGAGGTGAAGAAAACGTAAAATTGGCTATGGTGAGGCTGTACATATCTGTAAATAAACAAAAAAACATCGAATTGTACACTTTACATGGGTAACTAGTATGGTACATGAAGTATATCTCAAAGTAATTAAGTGGGTTACCTTCCTATCAAAGCCTGTTGTTTTGTTTTACCGGAACCAAAGTAGGTGCCATTAGGTTGAGAGAAAGGCATGAGAGCTAGAAAGCAAAATAAGTTAATATGCAAACAATTAAAAATTTAAAAAAACAAATAAATAAAATGGGCCCAAGTCTTAAATCTGAAAAAAGAATTTAAATGATTATTAATGACTCATGGAACTGACTGGAAACAAATAGATCAGAAGCCAATTAACAATTTGAGGAGCCCTGGCCAGTGAGACTCATTGGTTGAGCTTT
Source organism: Myotis daubentonii (assembly GCF_963259705.1). Taxonomy (NCBI): domain Eukaryota; kingdom Metazoa; phylum Chordata; class Mammalia; order Chiroptera; family Vespertilionidae; genus Myotis; species Myotis daubentonii. Next base: position 68,847,883 of record NC_081846.1, on the reverse strand, counting down.
GTCCCATGCACCGAAATGTTGTTGGTTAAGAGTCCCAGTCAGGGCACATGCCCAGGTTTCAGGCTTGATCCCCAATAGTTGCTCTCACATCGATGTTTCTGTCTTTCTTTCTAAAAATCAGAAAAATAAATCTTAAAACAAAAAAAAGAATTTGAGGAAATTGTATTGCCAATGAAACTATAATTTCAGCCTTACAAAACTCTGATTAAAAAACAACCCTCAAATTTCCCAAACTCACATTAGCAGGAAACGGACAGTGATAATTTGGACCTCTGAGAGTGAGTACATTGTTAGTGTTCATTTCAGATATGACTATGTATAATAATGGACAAGGAAAGAAACACCCAGAGGGTGCAGCCCCAGTGGTGGGAAACAATGGACACAGTAGCTGCTCCTAGAGAGTTATGTCAAGATCTTGGAACCTGCTCAACTCTCATGAATGTGTTTTCGGTGGGGTTCTGTCATTGCTATGGGTCTGTGATTACTGTGTGTCTACCATTTCCCACTCTTCATCTGGGAGTCTTTATCAGAGTCACCTTATTTCTGTTCTACTACTGATGGAGAGGTATATGGGGGAGAGAAAGAACTTGTCTTCTTAGTGCCCAATTCACAGGATCACAGAAACCACCTCAAGTTTGAATAGAGAGAAATAATAATAAAACAGTGACCTACGGACTTTGAGTTAGATGCATTAAGTGTATTGCATCTTTTTAGGATTTTTTTGAATGTGTTCTATGTTGGGAAAGAAGGGTGGAACAGGGCTATCGTGACCAGAAGGACAGACAGTGGCAGAAACTTTTAGGTGTTTGTGTTTTGTTAAATCCATAGTCCTAGCTTCTTCATGATCACACAGCCACAACATTTCAGTCTCTTTTATGTTTAAATGTGATCATGTGACAAGGTCTGACCAATAGCATGTGAGTAAAAGAGATGTGCATCTCATCCAGGTGTGGTTTATTAAAAATCACTGCAAACACTTTTCCATCCTTTTGTCCCTAACCTGATGGCTGGAAGGAAAACAATTCCCGCAGTGGCCTTACCAGCCTTGTGTTGAATATGGCAGAACCTCCATCAGCCTAGGTTTTTGAGTAACTACATGAAGAAGGGCCTCATCAATTTTTTTTTTTCACTTACTACCATTATTGAAATAAAAAAAATTTTGAATTTGGGCCACTACACATTTTCAGTTTTTTGTAAAGCAGTTAGCTCCCCTGACTAATGTAATTCTTATCATTGAATACCTTTCCTGAACCTGCTGAGTTTAATAAATTGTGCTCACTGGGTATCCCCCCCCCTTTTTATTCATGCACATTCTATGTGGTGCTCTCAGTGACTACTCAGACTACTTACATTCTATTCAAGGTGTTACCCTCTTAAATTTTATGTCTTTCTCCTTATATTTGATCTTATTGGTAGTTCCATACTTGTAATTTTTAGTTGCATGTGTGGTATACCTGTAACATGGTTTTAACTAAAATAGAAAACACAAGGAATTTGCTCTGATACAAACCTAAATTAGAAGGAATATATATATAATGGCTATTCTACTTTTTTTCCTACTCAACACACTTGAGAATTAAAATTTAAAAAATAAATATACATTAGGTAGTACATTCATTCTTTGTGTGTGAAGAGTAAAATGTAATTAGGTCTGCGGTAGTCAACAAGGGATTTTTAGACCCTCTCAAAAGCTAATTTGGATTACCATGGAAAATTTGATTAATAACTACAGAACCAATGGATAGTAAGACCCAACAGTTTGGGTTAATCATGATTATGTAGCATGTACATAGCTTTAATTTCATCTCTATATCATCTTGGTAGTATACTTTAACTTTGCTTTCATTCTTCTCACCTTGCATGTTGAAAAAGAATTTCTAGAAAGTAACATATTAAAAAACCCCAAGTGTTACTCATTTAAATAATTTATTTTTCAATCAGAGACATCAGTTTGATGATTAATACACTGCATTCATTTTCTCCTTTTAAGAAACCTGGAACAAACAGGCTTGCACAGTATATATAATTCATTTAGGTGTTGAAGTCTGAGTCTACATTTGTAAGAGAAAATTTCAAATGAGCCATAATTAATATGTCACTTCAGGAGAAGCAGTGGGATGAGGGGGTGGAAGTAAATGGATCTACCCTATGTTCTCGCAGTGTATGTGTGGAAAGGAGAAATTGAAGTTAATGCACAAAGAAAGGGCCAGCTTTGCAAGCTTACTTCTTTGAGTTCATGCCAAAGTAAATAGGTATATCTGTGGCTATCTCCTTCTGGAGGTGTGGAAATTGTAGGTTAAGTGTGATGGACTGCAGCACATTGCATAAGAGGAAGTTTGAAGGTGCCTTACACTGAAAGGCCAATCTTGTCTTAATTTTTTTAGCCCCATTGCCATTTAGGGGGTGAAATGTAAAAGCTACTTAGCATTTTTAGCTCTCAATTTCTCTCTTGAATGAAGAGAACCAACAGTCGTCCCTTCTTACCTCACTCGTTAATATAAAATGATATATTCAATGCAGAAATACTATACAAATTTGCACTAAATGCTTATATCTGTGTTCCATGAAATTTTGACTCCACATTACTGTCATAGGAATTTAATATCTCAATATGGGTCAGAAGGCTCTCTGAGAATCTTTTCAGATTGATCTTCAAGTATTCCCAGTGAAATGTGGTGAAGTCAGTTTTTCCCCCCACATACATAGGATGGGGAAGGGCTACCATTTTGTCACTGTGATAAAACTTGTTTGGGTGATTTCAGACAAAAAGCAACAGGTTTTGTCTTCCAGTTGATTTTAGGACTAGCTTGTTCCTTAGGATTTCCTGATAAATTTATTTCCTATCCAAAGTTATTCCTGAGGCATTGGCCTAGAACAGTGGTCGGCAAACTCATTAGTCAACAGAGCCAAATATCAACAGTACAACGATTGAAATTTCTTTTGAGAGCCAAATTTTTTAAACTTAAACTATATAGGTAGGTACATTGTTATTAACTTAATTAGGGTACTCCTAAGGCTTAGGAAGAGCCACACTCAAGGGGCCAAAGAGCCGTATGTGACACGTGAGCCGCAATTTGCCGACCACGGGCCTAGAAAATCATCCAAAAAGGGGGAAAAAGTATGAGTTCTTTCATGGATACTATTTCTTTACTTTTTGGCAAATGATAAATCTTCTAGCTAACCCAGAATCTAATTGCCATAGCTCTACACATAATGCCAGTGCTTTTAGGTGAAAGACATTGGAGCTAAGAATTAGAAGACTTACTATTTTTAGTGATCAAATCCTTATGGAGGGTGTGGCTAACTGAGGTGCCCTTTCTAAAGGGGAACTGAAAGAACAGTGGGCCTAGGAGCAGGAGAAGAGGCAGTAAGAGAACCTGAGAACCTATCCTCTCAGACATTAGTGTGCAAAGAAAATGCTTTTTGGGAACCATGGCAGCAAAATGATAATGCCATGTTCCAGAGGAAAAAAACAAAGAACAAGATAAATAACACTGAACCACTGGATATACATCATAGAACTAGAATTTGGCTGGATATAACGGAAAGAAACTTTCTAATAGGTGGCATCACTAAATTATAGTATCGAGGCCCACATCTCTGAAATTATTTTAGCTGATATTAGTAGATACTAGTAATTTATCAAATAAGTTTGAGAAAAAGTGGGAATAAAGTTTAACTACTTGAATTTCAAGATATAAAGTAAAATTAATGGTGTGGACTCTGAAACCAGAGGACTGAAATTCCATTCTGGGCTCCATGAGGTACAAGTTGGATGTCTTTGGTATTTAATATCTTTAAGCTTAATATTCTCATCTGTAAAATGCAAATGATCACAGGATTTACCAGATGGGGTTGCTATAACTATTAAGACATTTAATACATTGAAAGCATTTAGTACAGTCCTGAAATATAGGAGGTGATTGAAAATTAATAGACATTTATTTATTTATTAAACAAATTTATTGAGGTATAATTTACATATTATTTATTTTTATTATTAACTAGAGGCCCAGTGCACAAAATTCATGCAGGGGGTGGGAGGTGTCCCTCAGCCCAGCCTGCACCATCTCCAATCTGGGACCCCTCAAGGGATGTCCATCTGCCCATTTGGGATCAGGCCTAAATGGGCAGTCAGACATCCCTCTTACAATCCAGGACTGCTGCTCCCAACAGTTAGCCTGCCTGCTTGCCTGATTACCCCTAACCACTTCTGCCTGCCAGCCTGATCACCCCCTAACCACTCCCCTGCCAACATGATCGATGCCTAACTGCTCCCCTGCCAGCCCAATTGCCCCCCACTGCCCTCCCCTTCAGGTCTGGTCCCCCTCAACTGCCCTCCCCTGCTGGCCTGGTCCCACCAACTGCCCTCCCCTGAAGGCCTGATCCCCCCAACTGCCCTCCCCTGCTGGCCATCTTGTGGCAGCCATCTTGTGTCCACACGGGGGTGGCCACCTTGTGTGTTGGTCAATTTGCATATTACCTCTTTATTATATAGGATTATTACTAAGTGACTTTCAACCTGAGGACTTGTCTAGGATAATGTTAAAAAATGTTGCAGGAGAATATCTTAATGTTTATAGCTAACGTTTTGATTTTTTCAGTAGTTAGATATGTCACAAAAGTGCTTATAAAGAAATCATTAAAATTTACATCTTATTTATAAGATTGCTTTTAACAATGGACTGAATTCTTTGTATAGAAAGTCAATTTAACACTTCCTTAAAAAATGACATTTCTAAAGTAGATGCTAGGGATGAACAAAATGCGACTATCTGCGGGAAAATCAAATACTAGTACGTTTCTTCCTTTTTATAACATGTCAGGAATTTGTTGTAAATTGAGACTTCCTTTACCCTACACTCCAAGATTTCCTCTGTAAGAAAGTCTATTTTGTGACAGTGAATTGTTAGTAATTAATTATGTTGTCAGTTACTTGTTCAACATTAATGAGGCATTGAGTGTTTAAGGAAAAAATTAAATGAACACAGGTTTTTGTTGTTATCATTGATGTTATGAAGCTTTAAAATCCCAACTTGTCAAAAATTAGAACAAGTAGCTAAAGAGTTTAAACAAAAAAAAAATATTATCTAGGGGAAATTTACAGTAATAGCCTTAAGTGTCTAATAGATTTAATGCCCTTTAGCTTGCATTCACATAAACAGGTTTAATTTTATAGGAGTTTGAAATTTGTGATATAGGAGTTGCAATTTCTGTGAGCTCCTTGAAAACTCTTTCTATGTCCTGCTCTATTCTCTTCTCCTTTCATAAATTTTTGTTTTACAAAACTGTTAGTCATAAGAAGGCATTTATGGTTCAATATAATGTTTCTTATTTTTCTTTTATTTTCTTTAAAAATGCAGTTTTAAAAGTAATAAAGCCTTTCCTTCTGTAAATCTTCAATCTTTTTTTCCTAAGGGAAGATTAATTTGTAAATATGCTAATGGATTTGTATAATATTAAACTTTCCCAAGAAAAATTACATTACTTCATATGAATGAACACATCTATCTTATTCAATTTATAAACTAATGGCTGAAAACACCAAAATTGTTTCCTACTATGTGTCTTATAACTAAAATGACTGCAGGCACAGCCACACACTTGGCATTTCACAGCAAATTTATTGGATGAAAATTTCTTTTCAGTTCTTTTATTGAGTTTTCCTCATTTAGCTGTAGTTGAATTCTAGCTAATAAAATGCAATTCCTCTTACAGAAAGGTGAAAAAGTAAACATCCTGCTCAAAATAGAAGCGATTTCTAAACAGGAAGTAGACTAAAAAAGACCAAATGCTTGCTTTAAAAGTGATCAGTGTAGGGATGCTGTGATAGAGATATTCCCACAGCTAACTTTTATTAAAAGAGCAGGGCGACTTCTTAGGTTAGACAATGAGCTAAGGACTTGGTGGTTCAGTTAGGTAGCTATTATGGATTTATATTTCTGTGGATATTATGTGTGAGAAACAACTCCTCCTTATCTCAGTTCTTCCTTTATTACTTATTTTCACCAGCTACATAATCCCATTGCATAAGTTACTGAAGTCAGGCAAGAATTCCTTCGTGTCCTGCCAGTATCCTGGGATGACTTTGAGAATGATCATCAGCTGCTGTCCCTAGGGGACACCCTGAATTCTGAGGTAAAATTTGTATTACTTGGGCATCTCCCTCTAAGGAACCCAGTGAGAGTTGGCTGGACTCACAGGGAAAATAAGCAGCAGAAGGGGCTCTAAATTAAGAATTAACACTCATTGTCCCATAAGTGACCTAACAATGAACTTCTTGGAATTCTGATATTTCTTCCCAATAATTAGACACTCTGTTTTCATAAAGATCCTCTACTAGCAACTCCTCAAAGGGATCCTCATTCAAATGGCAGTGAGCGGAGGGAGATTCTGGCAGTCATCTTGCTTCCTAATGTTTCCCAGAGGGAACATCTCGGAGGGTCTTGGGCCATGTGAAGGGAAATGGGAACTGGTTATCAGTTCTCACAAAGGTGAGTAAAAAGCTATAGAAAATAGTTTATAGTAATGTGGTGCTGCAACTTCTTTTGTTCTTAAAAGCTGGGCCTTTATTTTTGTTGACCTGTGACTTAGAGAAAGTGATTTGACTACTTTTTGCATGTGTTTTGGTAAATGGGACCACTGACTGCTCAGTCCATGCCAGTGATGTGGATTGACTTGGCAGGCCAGTTTGATTGCTTGATAGAAATAGAATGAAAGCTGGTATAAGCTCAGTGGTGGTGGTGGCGGGGGGGGGGGGGGGCGGCTAGGAAGAATTGGTTAGTCTGGGTAACTGACAAGTCCAGGAATATGACTAGAATCAGACATTGCTATATCCCAGTCCTCACAGTATGCCACTAGGGATTGGTTTGTTTCCATCTCCTAGCTCTGTTTTCCTTCTTTGGGCTTATTGTTAGTGAACTTGTACACATAGCTACCAGCTAGTGCAGTCAGACATTGAGTTTCTTTTTCTCCATAGTCCTAGCAAATGCTAGGGCTCACTGCCATTTTGTCCATCTTGGGTCATGTGCCCATATCTGGAGTTAGCATGTGAGGGTCAGCCACACCCAGTTCACAATAACTGAGAGTGGAAGAACGGTGATTCTGTAGAAGAACTGTCAATTTGGATGACAGTTCTACAAGTAAGAAGTATGTATAACGTGCAGGCAAAAAGAACATGTGTCCACCACCATTATGAAATGAAGAGGCATGACCCAATAAATTGCTAGGAAAATAATCCAAGTGGCAAAACCACAACAGGGGGCATTCTGCTACCTCATAAAGAGTACTCTGGGCATTCTTTGTTGAAGGCTTGTGATTCAAAGTGATAGAGTTGATTGAAATGTTGTCCACATGGGTACAGATGTAGCTGGGGCGGGGGGTGGAAGAGTACCCTTGGCTTATGAGAAGTTTTGTAGTGTTATTTGTAAGTTATGCTTCTTCTAACTAGTGTATAATTTCTCCAAAAGCAGGCACTGTGTTTATTGTACTTCTCTAAGAATGTATCACAGGGCTGGACACAAAGCAAACACTGAGTATATACCAGTGATGGCGAACCTATGACACGCGTGTCAGAGGTGACACGCGAACTCATTTTTTTGGTTGATTTTTCTTTGTTAGATGGCATTTAAATATATAAAATAAATATCAAAAATATGTCTTTGTTTTACTATGGTTGCAAATATCAAAAAAATTCTATATGTGACACGGCACCAGAGTTAAGTTAGGGTTTTCAAAATGCTGACACGCCGAGCTCAAAAGGTTCGCCATCACTGGTATATACTTTTGATGGATTCATTTCAGCTGTTTGCAATGCTTATCACACTGAAGGATTTCCCAGCATGTTTTCCCCTCAAAAATCCATCCTCTCTGAGAGCTACATTTGTTTCCCATCTTTCCGTATCACTTGAGTCGTCTGAATACGTCCCTTTAACATGCCTCCAGGCTTCTGTGCTTTCCATCGCACCACCAACGCTCTGTCTGGCAGAAGCCAGGACCAGGCTGCTGTCTTTCTTCCATACCAAAGGGCTGTGTTGTGCAAAGTATTGCTTCATGCTGCTTTCCTGATCCGCTTTGCATAACTGCCTGGAAGAAAGTACTTTTATGGATAATCCAAAAGAGGGAAATGCATTGAACGTTATTTTACTGTAGCATGTGTTCTGGGTGAAATCTATGAAAAATACTGTTCTAGTGAAATTCTATGTGAAACAAGCATTTCTCAATTCTTAACTAATGATCTATTATTTTTAGAGCACATTTGAGACACTGTAATTAGAAAACAACCAAATAATTAGGACAGTTTCTTAAAACATAGGATTTTAATGTTCTGTATAGTTCTTGATTCCGTTTATGAAAGGGGCCCTAGAGATAATATAGTCCAGGGATAGAAAATAGATTAATTTTGTGCGCCAAATTTGATCAGTTGGTGGTGGTTGCCTGGAGTGCTGTGTTAAGAAAGAATTTATGGCTAAGTTCAGGCTCTGAGGGAAAAAGTGCTAGGATAGAGGATTTCATGCCCACTATGGGTAAAGAAGGGGATAGTAGCACCATATGTACTGCATGTTTGCCGACTCAATCTCTTCTCCCATTTCATAAAATCAATTACCAGAGAAATTAGTCGGAGATCACATTTCTAGTTAGTAGCAGAGCCTTTTTAGTTCAGTCTTTCAATATTTGCTCAAAGGCTATTGCCATATGGATTAAATGAGATAGGCTTGCAAAAGCAGTTGGAATAGTCTGATATATCATCTAACCTCAGTAACCATTAGCTCAATGTGACATTTAATTAAATTATACATTTCTTCATTAATCAAGGAACTGGCAAACATTTGTTGATCATGTACAATGTACTAGGTAAACATATGCTTGGCTCAGTTGATGAGCATGGCTTCTCAATTTATTCCTCAGAGGTTGGTCATTTTCCTACCAGAAGGAAGGATCTGGATTGTGTCATGATACATTTCTGCCATATTGGTTTTTGCTTTCATTACTGGCCATTTTGGTTCCCTTCTTGGATCTTGAAGTCTATTGCCCAGGCACAGATGAGGAGAAGTGCACTTGTTTTCCATGAATATCATCCTGTGGATATTGTCCACTTCTCTAAAAAAGTACAGCACTACCTTTTGGAATTCATGATAAATCTCATGAAAATGGAATTATATTTAAGGACTTAGCAGCATATTATGAACCTGGTTTTTAATAACAGGTGTCAAACGTGTGCATGCGACATCCAAAATATGCTGATGCAAATGGATGATTGCATGTGCAAAAATATGCAGATTAATGTACAAACAGATGTTCAAATAATTTCCAATTATTGCATGCCATTACCTCTTTTGAATGCACAACTGAATATTTTGTATATGGATATGTTGGCATTGTTTGTTTTTCATGTGTGCCGTTTATACACATCTTTTCAAGGATTTGTCTCCATCCTGTCCTTAATTGGGAAACCTTAACCTTCCCATGCATTTTCAGTTCCCTGAGACAGTTATCTGCAAGAAGGGAAAATTCTATGACTTACCCTTAGAAAGCTCAATATCACCAGCAGATAAATGCTAATTTTTATCTGTCTCTCTTTGTTAGAAACATGGTCCTTTCCTATCAATACAGCTTTTGATGTCAGTGTAATAAAATGTAAAATCTGTGCAGATTCTCAAACTGTCAAAACAACAGTATGCACTTAACAAAACTTATCTAGGTCTTCGTAAGTGTTTAATTTTTTTTTTTGCTGCGTTTTCTTACATCTCCATTCCTGCAGTGTTATCAGTGCACACAGATAACCCACAAAACATATTCTTGATTTTGAGGTAAGAAAAGCCTTTGGTTTATGATCAACTCCTTTAGTGACTTTTTTCTGGGCAATTTTAGATGTCAGATCAAGAAATAGAAAATAAAATATAGTTAGAAATTCAATTTTATACCAAGAATTTTAGATTATTTGCTCCAAGTTGCTATATTTTATTACTAAGTTGCTAAGTTCATTTCTATCTATGAGAAATGCATATATATCACAGGAAAACTAAACTTTCAAAAGCTTGATGTAGTTCTCTAATAGTTGTTTCTAACACAGAATTTTAATGTACTCCAAAGTACATATTTCTAAAATAATATATCACCAACTTACCATTCCTCAAGCTGAATTTTGGCATTATTTGGTTCAAAATCTCCATATATTGCTTCATTACAATATCCTCTTATTCTAACATCATGATTTTCAAGTTATTCCCCCCAAAACACTGACATGCATGCTGAATCCCCTTCCCCTCTGAATACAGAGGTATCTCTATATTTAAATAGAATATAAATACCAAATACCTGGGGGTGGGGAGAGGAAGGAGTAGGGTAGGGAGAAGAGGAAGACACTGATGGAGAATTACTCCTGTGTTTTTCTTTTAATTGTAATGAATCATCTATTTTTATTCAGCGGATAACTGGAAGTACTAAGCCGTACAGATCGTTGCAACTTTGAAAAATGGTGGTGGTGGTGGTGGGGGGACTTTAGTGAGGTCTTTATTACTCTAAATGTAGTTAAAGAGAGATTTAATATTGAAAAATCATATGTGAAATATAGTCTCTCCTATGTAATCTCTAAAGAAAAAGTTGTACGTGCGTCAATGCTGAAACCTGAAGCAGAGTGAAGATAAGAGTTAAATGTTTCTTCCCTTCTTTTGAGGCCCCATCCCCTCCAATGCTACTTATTATTAGGAGTTCTGAAGCATTAAATCTAAGGGTCCATCAGCTCACATCTCCCAGCCCTGACTGTCTGTGGAAGGACCCTGTCTGTCTGTTTCCTCTATTGCACTATTTTGTTTGTACTACTGTAATCATTTTGCTGGCCCAGATCTGTGTGGGTGTGCTGGCAGCTTTACAACAAAGTTACATGGGAACAGAGTTAAGGTTGAATATTTATTAGAAGAAGCCATCTGGCGTCAGGCTGTCTGTACAGGGGGGCTGGCTTCTTTAGTAGGCTCTCCTCTTTCTCTAGAGCTCTTCCTCCCTTCCTCTCTCCTCATTTCACAGTTCTGAAAAAGTTGAATATGCCTCTTTAACCTATTTATTCTGTCCTTGGCATTTATGCTCTTAAAAAAAAATCTCCAGATCGCTGTTTTTTTTTTTATTTTATTATATTTTTTTAAGTGTGTTTCTTCCCTTGCAGGCAGCTTGTTGCTCGTGTCTACAATGACAGTCCCCACAGAGGGTCCCTGGTAGAGGCAGCAGGACGATCCCAGTAGAACAGCTGCTTTCTAGGTGTGCCCACAAGTGGCCTTAAACTTCCATTGCCTGTTGCTGCCTTTCTTTCTTGCTTCCAGCGGGCACACCAGTGTGAGACACCTCTCTTTGGAACCAGGCTACCTCCACATAAGCAATGAGACACCTTCTTAGAGAGTAAGTCATTCCCTTAGCCTTCTGCCCTCCTGCGCCACCTCAGCTGACTTTAAATTGCTCACTAAACCATCTTTTTGAGGTGTTTAGTTTGTTCATTTCTCATTTTTTGTGTGAGTCAGTTGTTTATTTTCCTCTTCTGTAAATGCCCTTCTTTCCTTCTCTTTTTCGTTGTTGTGTAGCTACAGTTCTCTCTCTGCTTCTGCATAGCCACCCCCAAGCAAGCGGCCTTTGCTGAGAGCCTCCCCCGTTTCATGTAGCTTGTCCTGTAGCTATAAGGGTGATGCTCAAGATGCTATTATCACCAGCCGGATCAAACGCCACCCATTTTCAATATGCGTAGTATGCAGCCAGGAAGCTGGTGGGAAGACAGCTCATGGCTCAAGAGCCAATGATCACCATCGCACTTGAAAATCCGTTCAGACGTGGCAACAAGTATTTTGTGAATGCAAAGGGGGCTTGTCATTCCTGCTTTGCTTCTTGTAGAATGACAGCCAGTTCTGGGTTAACCTCAGTTAAGTCCCCACATGTTAACTTCCTCCCCACACCCTGCGTTGGGGGAAAGTGCCCAGCGAGAGGTAGCAGGGCGAGTTTGGGCTCTGGAAGGGAGGCTTTCTGAAAGTAAGATGGGTAAACCTGCAGCAATGCATCTCTCTTGGTGTCCGAAGGGGGGTAGTTTGTTTGCTCAGTTCCCTAATTATCCCGAGTACAGGAGTCAGCACAGGAATCAGATAGGAGAAATTAAATGATCAGTGCAGCATTTAATACCTCCAGTGCAGATGGGCTCTTAGGAATCTAAAGAGTTCAACGAGTCTGAATCACCTGAATCAAAGTCAGCTTAATAATCACTGTCTCAGCTCCACTGGAGGGATGGAATTTTTTCCCCCCTCCTGAACGTGTTTTTCATCATTATCTCAGGTGGGATATGGACTAGCCAGTCACTTTAGTAGAGAGCCCTTACTTCAGGCAGCTTCACATGCCTCATCGTTTCTGAATGAGTTTCAGCTCCAGGAGATTTCAGTGCTGGAGGAATTGCAATAAGCTATGAAACTTTATCCCTTCTCATGGCTCTTCCGAGTCGCTGGGGAACTCTGGCTTCCACGGGTAATGGTAATCGTTCTACTCACTTATAGAAGGGAAGGTACCACCTCGGGGGTCACATGACAATACCAGAGAGGTTAAATCAACTTCCAGCTGAGGTTTTACAGATACGTTTGGGATCTTGGAATGATATTACCATATTATTGTGCTTTGACTCTTGTTTCTTTTGGCTTGGAGCTGAGGGAACAGTCTTGGGTAAGAGATTTACTCAGGGAGGGCTCCACCTGACCTGAGTGGGCCTGGGCTCCATGTCACCCCATTTTGGTTTAACATATAAGAACTGTCTCAGAGAGAAATGTTGTTGGTATTCTGAGACTTGTATTTATCTTTAATTTTTGAAAGACTTATTCAGGAAAAGAATCCAACACAGCTTCTCAGGGGAGATGAGTACAGAATGAGAGTAATAGCTATTAAAATAAGAGAGGCGCTCAGGGAAATGACTGGTCATTTGATGCTTTTTTCTTTCCCTTCAAAAATCTGCCAAATAAAAGTTACCTGATTCATATACCACTGGGACATCTAATTGGGCCTATTTTTAAGAACTTATGCAGCCACCTATGCTCTCCTGTAAAGATTTAATTGGACCAAGAAATAGATTTAACCCTAATAGTCACTCTAATACTCACGATTTAATTATGGATTAATTACTGGTAAATCATAATGAAAAAAATCATGTTTTAAAAATGTTATATTTCTCCTTTAAAAAAGCAAGGGGAAGGGGTATAACATCCAGTAAAATTTCTTTACATATAGAAGTTTCCAAGACTTTAATACATAATTGATTATCAGCTCTTAATGGATAGGTTTGATTTTTATTCATAAGGATTTAACAATCTTGCGAAGGAGACTAACAAACCAATATACTAACCGAAATAGGTGAATACAATAATGACCAAAAAGTGTTAGAGAGTTTGCTGTATAGAAAATATTGTGCCCAGTGCTATGGTGTATTCTAAGCTAAATAGATACAATTTTTGTTTTCAAGGACCTTACAACATAGCTCGAGGGAAAGGCATTTTTTACAAACAATGACAAATAGCAGTCAGTAATTGCCATAACAAGTGACTAATCCTGGAGCTAGGAGGGTTGGTTGAGGAGGGCTGCACTGTAATGGTGATATTTATCCTCAGCCTTTAGGAAAGGTGCTATTGGTTTCACAAAGGGCAACTCATGTTAGAAAGCAGTCCATCTCAGAGCATAGGAGATCTGTGCCGTAGTAGTGAAAAAATCCTGGAACTGTTGTTGAAAAGGAGTTTGTATGCCAAGGTAAAGAGCATGAACCTTGAGAGACTATTGGGAGCCATTTGTGATAAAAATCAATGGTGCTACTATGGAAAGATAAATCTGGGAGATAAAGCAGGAGAGTGTGGAAGAATTTAGACTAATGGCCAGAGTATTACTCCTATGAAAGCAGACCAAGTTATACTAAGGTAAGGGTAGTTAGAGCAGAGTTGGAAAGAATGAGAGAGAAAATGAAAACTATTAGCCCTTGCCGGTTTGGCTCAGTGGATAGAATGCAGGCCTGCGGACCAAAGGGTCAAAGGTTCGATTCCGGTCAAGGGCACGTATCTTGGTTGCAGGCTCCTCACCAGCCCAGGTCCTGGTCAGGGCTCCTGTAGGAGGCAACCTAATCAATGTGTTTCTCTCACATCAATGTTTCTCTCTGTCTTTCCCTCCATCTTCCACTCTCCCTAAAAATCAATGGAAAAATATCCTCGAACGAGGATTAACAACAAGAAAAATAGAAAAGGAAAGCTACTGAAAAACAAATAAATAAAAAATATTGATAGAGCGTGGAAAAGTGGGTGAACAGTAACAAGACAAAGATGTAGTCTAATATTTTGAGCTTACCATGCATAACTTATGGGGAAAGAAATAAAAATGAAGAAGGAATATGGGAACACGAATATTTTGATTGTAGATATGTTGATTTTGTGATGAACGAAGGACATCCAGATGACACCTTCTAGCATGCAGAAAAAAAAGGGGGACATGGTTCAAGGGAGAATCAGAAAATGCAGATTTGTGAGTTATATGCATAGAAATGATAACTGAATATGTGAAAGTGAATAACATTTTTGGAGAAGATTATAAGAAGGCAGAAGAGAAGAAGGCTCAGGATAGAATACTGAAAAAAAAAAAGCTATTAAGAGAGTCAGAGGAGAGAAAAAGAAAAAAACACCGCAGTGTAATATTGATTAGAAAACTACCAAAAGATGACCAACATTAAACAATGAAGACAAAGTAGGGAATATGACAAAGAAGGAGAAAATTTAACTTGGAATGGACTTATCAGCGGTCTGAGATAGAGCTGGCTCAATAAATGTATTAGAGTGGGAAGCATTTTGAAAAGGATGTATGGACGGTAACAAAGTGAGAAAAGAAATATCCGCTGCTTTTTAACGAAATTTGGCAGTCATAACATTTGGGGAAAAATATTGGCGACATCAAAGGAAACGGGAGAGAGTAATTTTTAAATAGGAGAGACCTGAGCTCATTTGAGGGCCCAGGAAAGATTAAAAGTGCCAGAGAGGCGATAATGATGCAGCAAAGTCTGGAAGACCTTTGAGACCTTCCTGTACTTTTAGGTAAAAATAATTCTTCTTTTTCTATTATTCTATAGAATTTAAAAATGAGTAGTACTTCTTTTGATGTTAAAAGTAAAATATGCTCATTATTAGCAATATAGAAAAGTCTAAAAATAATTTTTTAAAATATAATTTTCCCTCCAGTGATAACCTCTCATAATCTTTGTTGTATGTAATCACAATATTGTGATTGTACCATATGCGGATTTCACTCCTGTTAATTACCCTTGAGGCCCTTAACAGTCTTAAAAATTTTTATTTTGCCTAAAGAGTATACAAGCAATTGTATGGAGACACAGCTTTTATTTAATCACTAGAGGCCCCATGCATGGAATTCCTAGGGTTCCTAGGCCTGGCCAGCGATCAGGGCCAATCTGTGGGGTGACCAGCAGGGTAATTGGGGGCGGGGGGCCCTGCTGACACCCGCCTTGCCTAGTCTGGCGCCTCCCGCTCGCTGGCCCTGCCCCCTGCTGCTGCCACTGGTCACCTTCCTCTGCCGGGCGACCAGCGGGGTGATCAGGGGGCCCCGCTGGCACCCGCCTTTGCTGGCCTGGGGCATGCGGGCTGGGGGCAGCTCCTGCGTTGAGCATCTGCCCCCTGGTGGTCAGTGTGCATCATAGCAGCCAGTTGTTCTATGGGTTCTGCCGTTTGGTCAATTTGTACATTAGGCTTTTATTGTACAGGATTCTTATTTTTTTGGTGTGTCCAAATTTTTTGCTATTAAAGCTATAATAAATATCTTTTGCATTTTTTTTGCTAATCAATGCCTATTTGTTTAAGATAAACTTGCTAGAAAAAAATTCCAGAATAAAAAAGTAAATATTTAAAACTTTTGATATTAACTTCCAAACTACTCAAAACAATTTCTTAAAAGATTAAATGCTTACACAATATTTGTGGAGTAGGTAGATAAATGAACAAACTAAGTGGCACATGTACCAATTTACTCTCCAAAGAGCAGTGTTTGACTACATCATAGCAAACATGGAATATTTTAATACTCTTTTTTAAATGTTTTAAATTAAATTTATTGATTAGGGACATTATATAGGTTTCAATTGTACATTTCTAGGATACATGATCCTTATATTGGATTGTGATACCACCACCCAGTCAAATAATCTTCCATCACATCTATTTGACCCCCTTTACCATTTATTACCCTCTATCTTCCCTATGGTAACCATCATACTGTTGTCTGTGTCTATGAGTTTTTGTTTATTTGCTTTTCTTATTTGTTCATTTATTACTTTCAGTTTTATATTCCACATATGAGTGAAATCATATGATCCTAACTTCTTCTGACTTATTTTGCTTAGCATGATATTCTCAAGGTCCATCCATATTGTTGCAAAGGGCAGTCCTTCATCCTTTCTTAGGCTGAGTAGTATTCCATGGTACATATGCACATCTTCTTTATTCCATCATCTATTAAAGGACGCTTCAATTGTTTCCATGTATTGACCACCATGAATAATGCTGCACTGAACACAGGGATGCATATATCTCTGAGAATAAAATATTTTCAAAAATTTTGGGTAGATATCCAGAAGGGGGGATTCTGGGTCATATGGTAACTTCATTATTAATTTTTTGAGGAACCTCTATACTGCTTTCCATAGTGACTATATCAGTTTACATTCCCATGAGGGTTCCTTTTTCTCCATAACCTCTACAACACTTGTTATTACCAGTCTTGTTGATTATAGCTGTTCTAACAGTTGTGAAGTGGTATTTCATTGTAGTTTTGATTTGCATTTCCCCAATAGCTAATGAAATTGAGCATCTTTTTATATATTCCTGAACCATTTGTATGTCTTCTTGGGAGAAGTGTCTGTTTAGGTCCTCTGCCCATTTTTTAATTGGATTGTGTGTTTGGTGTTGAGTTGTATGAGTTATTTATATATTTTAGATATTAATCCCATTTATCATATTGCATTACTCTTATTTTTTTTCTAATTATGATAGGCAGAAAGTATCATTTCCCTTTCTTTGTAGTAGGGAAGGCTGTACATTATTTTTCACATTCTTATCAGCCTTCATACACCTTTTGTCACATGATTTTTTTATGTATTTACATTTTAGATTTGATTACTGATTTACATGATGGATTGATATATTAGGACAATAATAGAGCTGCATAATATATTTTCACAACCTATTGTTTGCCTTTCAATTGTGTTATTTTATTTGAGATATTTGATGTGAGAATTAAATATTTTGTCAATTTTATTTATGGTATAAGTATATAATTTAGTTTAAAGATCCCAAATGGTGAATTAATTATCAAACAATATATTTTTTCCAGTGACATATTAGGTCACCTACCTTTCTTGTATCTTGTACTTTTACATATAAATTATGATTTTCTCCTGAGCTATCTATTTGTATTCTATTTTCTGTCTGCTGATTTGGAGGATCATTTCATGCTTTTAAAATTATACTTTTATGCTACCTGTTAATATCTAGTAGGAAAAGTATCTTACCATTTGCCTGCATTTTCAAATTTTCAGTTCCAGTCTAATTTATCTATTCTTTAAGATGTATTTTATAATCTTATTTTTTTCCAAGAAATAACAAATCCCATTGAAATTTCATTCTAAATTTAGGATATTCTGGCTATTACAATACTAGTATACAGGAATGGGGGTCATTTTGTTGTTGTTGTCAATCCTCATCCAAGGATATTTTTCCATTGATTTTTAGAGAGAGAGTAGAAGGGAGGGGGGAAAGACAGAGAGAGAAAAACATCTATTTGACAAAGACACATCAATTGGTTACCTCCTGCATGTTCCCTGACAGTGCTAGGGATTGAGCCTGCTACTGAGGTATGTACCCTTGACCAGAATTAAACCTGAGACTCTTTAGTCCCCAGGCAGACACTCTACCCACTGAGCCAACTGGCTAGGACAAGGGGGGTCATCTATAAATTCATTCCTAACTTTATATCATTTGGCAAATCTTGATTGTTTTCTCTATATAAGTCTAAAATTTTATGAATGTTATTTCCATAGTAATTGTAAATAATTTCTTTTCTCTATGTGGACACTATTAAAAATACCATAAATTTTTATAAAGTTATTTGTACTTTCCTCTCAGCTTATTTTATTAATTATAATTTAAAATTGATTCCTCAAATTTTCTAAGCTTATACTAATGAAATCTGTAAACAGGAATATGTATTAGTGCTTAATTACAGAGTTATGTCACTTAGTTCTATTCTATGTTACATTGCACCACTTAAACATTCAAGAGGTTACCTATATATGTTTGTGTGTATATTTATATACACTCATATGTACACACATGTATATCCTCTTGAGGACCACATCTTTCAACTATATACTCCCAGAACCTATCATTTGCTTTCTACAAAGATTATTATGTACTAAGCACAGTGTGAAATGCTTAATCTGCCATTTCTCATTTTATCTTTATGCTAGACATAAAAATGATACTACTCATTTTACAGCTGAACAACCTGAGTGTGCTGTGTAGCTAGAAAATGAGAGAACAGGTATTAGAAACCACCTCTGGTACTGCACATGTACCCGGAAGTATTTGTTGCTTTACCAAGTGGATGAATGAATGATTGAATACATAGAATATGTAGGATCAGGTGAAATTAAAAGGTTAAGAGACAGAATTGAATTTTTATAACTATATCTTTCATTTAATTTTTCATACGTCTCACACACACACACACAAACACACACACACACACACACACTCACACACACACACACACACATTCATATGTTTTGTTTGTTTCCTGTTGGGGCAGGCTGTTCTGTATCACAAACAAGTGGTAGGGTAATAGCAACCTCAAAGTAAGAAAGGTCAGGGCAGGATGACTCAGGTTTTGGGGAACAGCCCTGCACAGATGGAAAGAACCCAAGCCTCATGCCCAAAGACACAACATGCCAGGATAAAGAACAAGTGGTCAGAAGATACGGACACTGGATATGCACTTTGGATATTACTGAGAACAGAGCATAGCGATTAGTTTAAAAACTCGGAGAATGTGATAATTAAGTGAATCAGCCATTTATTCAATTGCCTCTCTCCATGTATGCCTAGGAATC
Source organism: Myotis daubentonii (assembly GCF_963259705.1). Lineage (NCBI taxonomy): Eukaryota > Metazoa > Chordata > Mammalia > Chiroptera > Vespertilionidae > Myotis > Myotis daubentonii. The sequence goes on along the minus strand of NC_081846.1, from coordinate 68,828,724 downwards.
CAGGAAAGATGGTTCAGAGACTGTCAGCATGATGACTAATGGTCAGTTAGCTAAATACCATGAAACTGTTGCTGAGAAATCTACCGAGTGACTCTGGTTTAGGAAGGATGAAATATGTTAGTCAAGGAGTGTGACGAGGGTTTTCTACACACCTGTTGTGTTATTATTTTTGGTCCTCAATTCAGAAACAGAAGTTAACAGTTGCTTCTTAGTTTCATTAGAATGTTGCACACATACTCATTTCTAATGCATGGTATATAACACACCCATGTTTTCATTATTTTTTCTATGAAACTAGCATTCTGTTTTACTATACTAGTAACGCTTTTACAAAACATTCACTACTATTGTAAAAAAAAAAAAAGGCATGTTGAAGATATGATGCATTAAAGGGATTTAAATTGACTCCCCAGCTACTCAGAAAACACACACACAGTTGTTTAAATAAGACAGAATCAGACCTAGTTTACGAATTAGTGCATCATTGAAACCAAACCATTTTTGGTCCTTTTTACTTGGTCAAACAAAATATTTTTGTTTTTCTTTACTTTTTCTCTCAGCACTAATTCCTTCAGTCTGTTCTTAGTTCACCAAGAGGAAAAACAACTTTTTTTGCAGAGACTTTAGTAAAGAATTAGCAGATACTTATTTGAATGTCTAATAATGAAAAGGCTCAACTATTTTATAATGATCTATAATATAAAAGCCTAAGTGACCGTCCAACCATCTGTCAAGTAGCTATTATGCTCACTGACCACCAGGGGGCAGATGCTCAACTCAAGAGCTGCTAAGCTGTGGTGACTTGGCAGCTGTGGTTCTCAGGTGACACACCTGGAACCAGAGAGGAGGGAGCCCGATTCTGGGGTGCATCACCGGAGAACCGCCCTCTCGCAATCCTGGACCCCTTGGGGGATGTCAGAGAGTTGGTTTCGACCCAATCCGCGCAGGCCAGGCCAAGGGACCCCACCTGCCTGACGGACCCTGCTTAATCCTCAGATGCCCATTGAGCCCCGGCGCTGCCCCAGGTGCAGCTGGCCAGGGAGGGATTTGGGAAGGTTGGCTCCAGGGCGTGTCTGGCCCATCTCACCCAGTCCCACCCCGCCAGCCACCTTCTAATTAATTTCCTTTCAATGAGCACGAATACGTGCACCAGGCCTCTAGTATTATATAGTAGTAAATTTAAGATCATTTGTAAAAAAAAAAAACCCTAAATAATACTTCTATAATGAAACAGTTAAAACTCAAAATGAGCATAAGCATTATGGTTTCAAACCTAATTTGATATTTATATCAGTTGTTCTGTAAGAATTAAATTTAAATTCATCTTCTCACAAAATTTTATGGCTATAATTTTAGTAAAATATAAGCACCTCACTATTTCAGATTTATGCTTAGATATTATGAACTTTTACTATTTCCTTTGAGGCTATGCTACTTTCACTTAGAAATATAAATAATTAATTATTTGAAAGTAATTTAAATAATTTTTTTTCATAGGAGTTACAATTAACTAAGTAAAAATGTGTTACTTTTGTTTTGGGATAATATAAAATGAAGTTAAAATGTTGATATTAAAGAATGAATTTTGTAACATTTATATATTAAAGGTACATTAATCTTATGCTGGTGACCTTCCATGTCTTTGAAAATATGTATTTACATTTTTTAAATGTATCTTATTGTTGAAGTATTACAGATGTCCCCTTTGTGGTTTTTTTTCCCATTGACCCCCCGTCCTGTCCGCAGCTGCCCCTCCCAAGCCTTTGCCACACTATTGTCTGTGTCTATGGGCTATGCATATCTCTCTATATAAAAGCCTAAGCAACTGAAAGACCAAAAAAAACGGTCTCTATGACATGCATTGATCACCAGGGGGCAGACTCAATGCAGGAGCTTCGCTCTGGTGGTCAGTGCACTCTCACATGGGCAGCGCTGCTCAGCTGACCAGTGGGCGGCAGACGCTGGGCTCATGGCTGGCAAGCTCAGCTTCTGCAGCATGAGCCTTTCCTGATCAGGAATGATTGGTCTTGAGCCAGCAGCAGGTGCAGCAGGGCCAGGATGAGCAGGAGAGGCAGACAGAAGCAGCAGGCGGCATTGGACTGCTGGTTTCGGCCTGATCCCACCCGAATCTGTGCACCAGGCCTCTAGTATGCATATAAGTTCCCTGGTTAATCTCCGCCCACCCCCTCCCCCTTCCCCAACCTTCACCTTCCCTCTGAATTTCATCAGTCTCTTCCATGGTTCTATGTCACTGGAACTATTTTACTCATCAGTTTATTATGTTCATTAGATTCCACATATGCATGAGATCATGCGATACTTATCTTTCTCTGACTGGCTTATTTCACTTAGCGTAATACTTTCTAGGTCCCTCCATGCTGTTGCAAATGGTAAGAGCTCCTTCTTTTTACTGCCACAGTATTCCATTGTGTGATGTACCACAGCTTTTTTATCCTTTCATCTGCTGATGGGTACTTGGGCTATTTCTAAATCTTAGCTATTTATTATAAACTAGAGGCCCAGTGCACGACATTCATGCACTGGAGCGCGGGGGGGGGGGGGGGGCGGGGGAGGTTCCCTCAGCCCGGCCTGTACCCTCTCACAGTCCAGGACCCCTTGGGTGATGTCCTCTGAGGGGTCATTAGTGCTGCTGCAGAGGTGGGAGCGCACTGACCACCAGGGGGCAGCTCTGCATTGAGTGTCTGTCCCCTGGTGGTCAGTGTGCATCATAGCGACCAGATGTTCTGCTGTTTGGTCAATTTGCTATTAGGGTTTTATTATATAGGATTGTGCTGCTATGAACATAGGGGTGCATTTAGTCTTTCTGATTGGTATTTCAGGCTTCTTGGGATATATTCCTAGAAGTGGGATCACGGGGTCAAATGGGAGTTCCATTTTTAATATTTGGAGGAAATTCCATCCTGTTCTCCACAGTGGCTCCACAGTCTGCATTCCCACCAGCAGTGCATGAGGGTTCCCTTTTCTCCACATCCTCTCCAGCACTTGTCCTTTGTTGATTTGTTGATGATAGCCATTCTGACAGGTGTGAGATGGTATTGTTGGTTTGATTTGCATCTCTCAGATTATTAGTGACTTTGAACATGTTTTTATATGTCTCGGCCTTCTGTATGTCCACTTTTGAAAAGTATGTATTTAAGTTCTTTGCCCAGTTTTGATTGGATCATTTATCTTCCTTTTGTTAAGATGTATGAGCTCCCTATAAATTTTAGAGATTAGGCCCTTATTGGATATAACATTGGCAAATATCTTCTCCCAGGCATTGGGCTTTCTTGTTGTTTTGTTGATGGTTTCTTTTGTTGTGCAGAAGCCTTTTATTTTGTAGTCCCATTTGTTTATTTTTTCTCCTTAGTTTTCTTTGCCCTAGGAAATGTATTGGTAAACATATTGCTATGAGAGATGTCTGAGATTTTGCTGCTTATGGTTTATTCTAGGAATTTTATGGTTTCATGACTTATATTTAGGTCTTTTATACATTTTGAATTTATTCTTGCATATTATGTAAGTTAGTGGTCTAGTTTCATTTTTTTGCATGTACCTGTCCAGTTTTCCAAACACCATTGTATGCTCTTGCCTCCTTTATAAAATATTAATTGAGCATAATGACATGGGTCAATTTTAGGGGTCTCTGTTCTGTTCCATTGATCTAAATGCTTGTTCTTGTACCAGTACCAGGCTGTTTTGAGTACAGTGACTTTGTAGTATAACTTAATATCTGATATTGTGATCCCTCCAACTTTGTTCTTCTTTCTCAAAATTGATTCAGCTATAAATTTCTGGAGTATTTTTTCTAGATCTGTGAAATATGACATTGGTATTTTAATAGGGATAGCATTGAATCTATAGGTTGCTTTGGGTAGTATGATGTTAATGATGATGATTCTTCCAACCCATGAACATGGTATATTTTTTCACTTGTTTATGTCTTCCTCTATCTATTTTTTCAACACCCTGTAGTTTTCTGAATATAGGTCTTTTACCTCTTTGGGTAAGTTTATTCCTAAGTATCTTAACATTTTTGGTGCAATGATAAATGGTATTTTTTTTTTTTTTTAGTTTCTCTTTCTGAGAGTTCATTATTGGTGTATAAAAATACCAGAGATTTCTGGGTATCAATTTTGAATCCTGCTACATGGCCAAATTTATGTTTTAAATCTATTAGATTTTTGGTGGAGTTTTTAGGGTTTTCTATGTCCAACATCATGTCATCTGTGGATAATAGGCTTTACTTTCTCCTTTCCAATTTGGATGCCTTTTATTTCTTCTTCTTGTCTGATCACTGTGGCTAGGACTTCCAGTACTGTGTTGAATAGTGGTGAAAGTGGACATCCCTGACTTCTTCCTGTTCTTAGGGGAAATGGTTTTAGTTTTTGCCCTTTGAGTATTTACATTTTAGTAATACTACAATTTATCCTGCAATGAGCAAAAACTACCTCCTTTATTCACTTTCAAGATAATATGGGTTTTTGTTTGTTCAGCAAAATTTAAAAAGGGTGCAGTGTTGACTTTGAATTTTAACATAAAAACGGTGACACCTACAGAAAGACAAAATTTTGGTTGTTCAAAATATATCCCTCCTATTATACTATGTCATGATTGTGAACTTTAAGATTTGTATGTAATGTGTGCTCTGGTTGGACTCTGAAGGCTGTTTTTATTTTTGGCTTTTACATTCCAAAGAACTTCTAAAAAATCATCAGGGACAGTGCTAATTAATTTATAATTTTGTTTTGTGTTTCTGAACAGGTACATCGGTAATTAAGTGAAATATTTATGATGAATATAAAACAATGCAAATTCATTTGTTTGCCTGAAAACTAACTTGTTATTTATTTAGATTGATCTTTGGAAAGATTTTTAAATTGAATCATAGTATGAGGAGGAGTGATATTTAGAACAGAGAAAGGCAAGATAATAAAAATTGATGTATTATAATACATTATGTTACATAATAAGTCAGGCAAAGGGTAATCATACAAACTTTACCCAAATTGATAAAGAAGTTCTTAGTTTCCTCTGAGGAAGAAAATAAACTCTAGTGATAGTGGACCAATAATATATTGTGGAAGGAAAATGTTTAACTCACATATACTCTATAGTGTTCAACTGAGTTCCAAATTTAAAGTGTGTGTGTGTGACCCTAGCTGGTTTTGCTCAGTGGATAGAGCATCGGCCTGAGGACTGAAGGGTCCTAGGTTCGATTCTGGGCAAGGGCACATGCCCAGGTTGTAGGCCTGATCCCCAGTAGGGGTCATGCAGGAGGCAGCCAATCAATGATTCTCTCTCATCATTGATGTTTCTATCTCTCTCTCCCTCTTCCTTCCTCCCTGAAATCAATAAAAATATATTTAAAAACATAAAGTGTATGTGTGTGTGTATGTTGATGATAGAGATAGAGGAAATCATAATCTTATGTACTCTTTTTATAATAAATGCTTTAATAATTTTTCTTTATACAATATATACTTAATCTGAATTATCCATCTATATTAAATGAAGAGTGCTTTACTTTTTTTAAATATATATTTTATTGATTTTTTACAGAGAGGAAGGGAGAGGGATAGAGAACTAGAAACATCGATGAGAGAGAAGCATCGACCAGCTGCCCCCCACTGGGGATGTGCCTGCAACCAAGGTACATGCCCTTGACCGGAATCAAACCCGGGACCCTTCAGTCCCCAGGCCGATGCTCTATCCAGTGAGCCAAACCGGCTAGGGCGAGAGTGCTTTACTTTTAATGCCAGCAACTAACTGTACTTTTCCCCCAGAGGAGACTAATAGGTTTATGCTGTAGTTTATGCAAATCAAATACCATTATACTCACAGGTAGAGATTTAAACCTTTACTTTCTTTGGGAACACGGCCACAATATTCTTATCCTTCAAGTAACAACAACTTCAAATGAATACTGGCAAACTTTACAAATTTATTAAACACCACTCTCCTCGTCTTTTTCACGATAATGATCATCAAAGTTATGATTGAAATATTGCAAAAAACCCTCAAAACTTTGATGTAAACTGAAGGAAGAGAAAGATGTTCCAGCTAATGGCTTGTCTATTTTCAAAGAAAAATTTTTTTCTGAAGTTGCCATGTAGGAAAATGCACTGGTTACACCAACTATAACATTGTTATAGGAATGGGAAGATTGATTTTATAACTTAGTTTAAAGGGAACATTTATCCCCTTAAACCAGTGGTTCTCAACCTTCCTAATGCCGCGACCCTTTAATACAGTTCCTCATGTTGTGGTGACCCCCCCATTTCATTGTTACAAATTGAATATAATTAAAGCATGGTGATTAATCACAAAAACAATATGTAATTATATATGTGTTTTCCCATGGTCTTAGGCAACCCCTGTGTAAGGGTTGTTCGACCCCCAAAAGGGCCGTGACCCACAGGTTGAGAACCACTGCTTTAAACTAATTTATACCTGGGATCTGTGACTCTATGTTCACCAATAGGAACATGGTTTCAGAGACTACATGTTTACAAATAATTATAACTAACATTTATCACATTTATTATTTTTAGTCACTAATCTTCTACACAGTTTTATAGGGGCAAGTACTTCTATTTTGGCAATTGGGGACACTGAGGCAGAGAGACATGTACAATTCCCAAGGTCAAATCACTTGTAAATGAAGAAGCTAGTTTAGAATTCAAGTAATTTGATTCTAGAACTGTATTATTTGTCCCAAGATATCACCTAAAAAATCTGTTTCAGGTCTCTATGAAAACAAAGTAAAAAAATAATGTTAGTGTAAGATTGCACTTTTCAATATAATTGCTATTAACCACCCATACCTATTTAAATCTGAATTAATTAACATGAAATAAAAGTACAAATTTAGATCCTCAGTCACACTATTTCGTGTGCTTGATAGCTCCATGTAGCTAGTGTCTATTCTTTTGGATAGTACAAATATATAACACTGGAGGCCCAGTGCAAGAAATTCGTGCATGGGGTGGAGGTCCCTCAGCCCGGCCTGTATCCTCTCACAATCTGGGACCTTTTGGGGGATGTCTGCCAGTTTAGGCCCGATCCCACTGTGGATTGGGCCTAAACTGGCAATGGGACATCCCTCTTGAAATCTGGGACCGCTGGCTCCTAACTGCTTGCCTGCCTGCCTGATCACCCCTAACCAACTCTGCCTTGGCCCCCACCGTGGCAGCTTCGTTTTGAGTGATGTCCAGGTCTTTCGGCTGTCCAGTCTAATTAGCATATTACAATTTTTTTATAAATTTTGCTATTGTAGGTAGTTCTATTGGACAGCACTAGTCTTGGCTAACTTCTTAAAATTAACTTAAAAGTATGTTTTCTTTGGTGAGATCTAAAAATGGGTTTACCTTACTCATCAGTAAGATTGATTTTGAAGAAGATTTAGATTATTAGGAATTTCATATTCTTTTGGCCTTAGCTGTAGGCAGGTTCCTTTCCCACTTACTATCATTTATAATAGTATTGGAGTTTTGTCCCCTGTGTGTGTGTGTGTGTGTGTGTGTTTATTTGTTTAGATAAGTACATCAATAAAGCTGTCATGACAGTGGAAAACATTGCAATTTAAAGGCTTGGAGGTCAGTCATTGAATTTTGAACTTTGTAGGCACCTGTGCAAAGACTGGATTCAAGGAAGAGAGATGAGAGGTCAGGTAATCTTTTAGAAGACTATGCTAGGCATTCAGAGATGTTGAGGGTCTGAACTGATGCCAGTATTAAAAATGGGGGGGGGGGAGGAGAGAGAGAGAGAGAGAGAGAGAGAGAGAGAGAGAGAGAGAGAGAGAGAGAGAGGAGAGAGAGAGAGAGAGAGATATTTAATGTTAAGGACATAACAGAGGAAAAGTATGACCTGACATCATGATTGAATTTAATGGTCTTGGAATAAAAATCCCTCTAAAACACAGATATGGGCTTATAAATTTTTTACTTAAACAGTTGTCATCACCTTTAAAAGAGTCAAAATTCCTTTGCATTTCTTTCAAGAGCTTTCACTTCTACCCAGTGTTTTCGGCCTTGTCTCCATTCTCTCTCTACTCTGAATATAGCAGGATATTTTACAATTTCTGGAACTTGCCAGCTTTTCTCAGGCTCTGCTTTTATTTCTCCACTAAGAATCCTTCTCCATACTTGTCTTCTTGGCAAACTCCTCCTCTGTTTGAAAGCCCACCTCCAATATGACCTTCCCTATGAGTCAGATTTACTGCATCGTCACATATTTTATACTTTACCCATATCTTCTTTGTGAAGTTATACATCACTTTGCCAAAGTTATTAAAGTTTACATGTCTCCCCAAACTGTGCAGAGCTCAGAGAGCTTAATGCCTAGCACAAAGTAGACACTCACCTAGTGTTCACTTGCACTGAAATAGAAAAAAAAAATAACTGAGACTTGAAACCTGAAAATTGAAGATCAAGGTTGATGATGAATTCTATTGCTGATATTATCCAATTCTTGCCACATCCTTCAATGCCTTTCTTTGATATAACCCTCCCCGAGGGTTCTGTTCTTAATCTCCCTCTGTGTTTTGTTCTTAAGTACCACACAAGATAAGCCAGGGACCACAGGCTTGTCTGAGTTCAAAGCCAGTGTTTGTAACCACCAAACTCCACCGCCGTATCTCTAGCTGCCACCACTTGAGTTGAGCTTGGTTGGAACTGACCTATTTTGAGCCTGCTCACCAACCTATCAGCTTTGCACATAGAGGGGTGAACGCTTGTGATTAAAAATGAGGTTACATTGTGGTTCTGTAGCCACTGCTAATTTGTCTTCTGCTTTCTCCCTTGAGATCTTGCATTACCAGCCATTTTATTTAATTTGACAGTAGCCCTTAGTCATAAAAATGACATTGTGCATCTAAAGCACTGCCCCACATAGGTGAGGCACTGGGCTGGGTTTGTAGCACCAAGAAAAGGAAACTGAGATGAAGTATTGAAAAAAATCAGTAACTCTACTTGAGAAGATTACAGTTCATTCAAAAGACATTTTACAGAGAGGAGTTTCTGGAAAAGTTTTAGAGTATCAGGAAAAAATAACTAAGGAGGCTTTTTTTAGAGTGGTAGGTTAAATTAATAAACTCAAATATCTAATCTAGTCAGTAACCTGAATTTGGTAGTACAGTAGAGGTATTTGCCCTTAGTTTTTCATTGTGTTTCCTATGTCAGATAGAACTAAGTAGAAGAAATGTGGGTACCTTGATGCTAATTTGAGAGTAGGCTCACAATTTACCTACCATCTTCTTTGAGCATCAGCTACTTGCCCAGTAGTGGGAGGGTTATAAAAGTGATTCCTGTTCTGGCTAAACGTATAGCTTGTGGGGGAAGCAATTCTGCCATGAATCTTTTTTGTGTTGTTTTTATTTTTATTGAATTTATTGAGGTGACATTGGTTATTAAGATTATATAGGTTTCAGGTGTATAATTCTATAATACATCAGCTGTATATAGTATTGTGTGTTCACCACCCAAATCTAATTCTATCACCGTTTATGCCCCTCTACCCTCTTCTACCTCTCCCCACTGCCTTTCCCTCTGGTAATCACCATACTGTTGCCTGTGTCTATGAATTTGTTGTTGTTTTTTTGTGTTTTTTTTTTCTTAATCCCTTCACCTTTTCAGTCAGCCCCCTACCCATCTCCCCTCTAACAGCTGTCACTGAATTTTTAACAACAAAAATCGTGATGGCATGCATGTAGCTCATATAAAATCAATATTTAGTCTTTAGTTCTTACCATATGCTAAAATTTTCAACAGGAGGACACACTGTGGCATGCGGCTAAAATAATTAGAAACAGGACTTAATACTTGCAGGGGCTCTCACTAGAGAAGAAGTGAATGTTGACGTGAAATGCCATAGACTATACCATTCTTTTTTTTTTTGAATAATATAATCTAGCCAGCACCCCACAGGTTTAGATTTAAGGAGCAGGTATAAAGATGATTGTGAACTGGGGGAGGGCGGTTTTATATCTGCAATGTCCCCCACCCCACCCCCAAAAAATCTTTTATTCACTTGCTTTATACTTACGGATCTGAAGAGCTGTCAAAGTTTTGAATTAGTCAATATGCAACTCTCTGCCAAGGGGTCAAAAGGTCAAGTGTGCTCCCACATGGTCTTAGGCAAGCCAGCTTCTGCCCACTGTGGGCAAAGGTGCCCCGCTCACAGGAGCCAGAGCAACACCACCACACTGTGTGTTCTGGGAAAGGTGCAGCCTGCTTTGCATTCAGTAAACGAAGCTTTGTATTTGGGGCTCTGGGGGAAAAAAAGATGTAAAGGAAACAAAACACAATGAAATGGAAGCAAAATGTTGGCAAAACTCAAATTGCATTGGATTTATACTTATTGGATTTCTGAAGTAAGCTGACAAGAAAAATTACCTTCATTGCAAATCACTGAAGGGCTTTTCTATAGAATAAACACACTCAACAGAGAAGAGCTAATTCAAAGGAAGCTTCACAATGTTAATACAATAATTAAGCAGTAAGGCACAACAGGCAGCCCGTTTCCACGGAGCTCGGCGTGCCTCAGGTGGGGTATAAGGTACAAGGCTGAAGGCTAAATGACTTCAACCACCTGAGATTGGCTATAATCATCTTAAAATATGATATGAGAGGACTATTGCCCTCATTGGAAAGTATTTACTCATGCTAACAAGCAGAAAGAACCAAATTCTCTGTATTTTGTGGGCAGTCTTTAAGAGCTGAGTTATTGGAATCAGCCTCAAAACTTGGAAACTGAAATGCTTCTAATTGGAGCCTGCATTTTCCCATGTTCTTGGTGGTCTTTCCCTTTGCTGAGTGTCTCATCTTCTCATCCTTTTATTTAAATCTTCCTGTCGCCAAATTCTTTCTGTTTGGAAAAACCCTTATATTCCATTGGCTTATTAGTAGCATGTGCATGTTTCAGGTGGTTTTGCTAGAGCTGCTAACCAGCTTGTTACCTGTGTAGTTTTATCTCCCACAAAGCAGATTAAAACAGTGCTGCTTCTCGAACTCTACCGTGTACCAGGGACATCCGGGGTCTTAGGAAATGTGGATTCTGATTCTGTAGGTCTATGGTGGAGCCTGAGGTTCTGCATTTCTGAAAAACTCCAGGGAGAATACCATATAAACAGCAACAACTATTTGTTTTTTAAAAAAATATCAGAGCCCCGTGTGATAATAGGAAAATAAAGGCCACAAGATAGGAAGGTAAAAAGAACAATGTTTTCAAACAGTTGACTCTCTTTCCTGTTTGTTGATAATTGATCTGATAGAGAAGAAAGGAGGGACCAAGAATCATGAACTTGCTGGGGATTATAGATAAACAGATTAGTCTTATTTTTAGTCTGATTGATACTGCTATAGACATGAGAATTCCATTTTGATATCAATGCCACAGGAAAATCTCAAGGCAGTGACACATTATTGTTCATATTATTGTTTTGGGGGTTTGTTAGCAGTTCAAGTTTAGTCCAGGTAAGTGGTGACTAGACACAAATTGAGAGGAGGTAAAGACTGGTTTTAAATGAATGGGCAGAATGGTTTTTGTGCATGGTTAGTGTCTACACCTGATTCTTCCCTCCTGTGCTTTGGCACTCTGTTGTTACACGGTGGATTTCTTTTGGGCTCTAAAGGTAATGTGAACATGAATTCCATAAATCCGTAGTAATTGAAAATGGTGAGAAAAATAAGACAACTGTTATTTTCCAGAACTCTCTGTAAATGGAGACAAAGGATGTTTTTGCTTGTCTGCTTATTCTATCCTGTTTTTGTTTTTCCAAACAAGAAGTGTCTGGGTGGGGAAGTGCTCTTAAGCATCCTGAGCATTTGATGTGAAACATCCTGGGTTTCTAGCTCCTCGTTTGCTGTAGTGTGTAATTCTGAACGTTTATTTAGCATTAATGATGAGCTGGTCAAATGAAGTCCTAAGGAGAAATAATTATTTCCTGAAATGCTTTTAACATTTCATTGACTTGTATTTTCAAGTTCCGTCCAACTTCAATTGTCTTTCATTAAAACATCAACAACTATCTGAGGAACTGAAGAGAAATATGATCTCCCATTCTTCTAATTGCCTCTCAGAAGTATTTTTTTCTGTGTGTTGGCAATGACTCTTCATCCTCTTTGCATCTGCTTGGTTCAGTTCCTCATTATTCCTGATCTGGGTTACTGTCCATACAAGGGGTTTACCACTCCAGGGTACTGTGCTCCCAGGAAGCTGTGTACTCGCCCTGATCACAGCCTTTACCCTTCCCAGAGTGACCCTGGCACAACTTCACCAAGGCTGTTATTACAAAGCTCAAAAATCACTGCTTCATTAGTTCCTCTCTTCACTCAGGCCAATAGCTTTACATGGCAGACCAACTAGTCCAGACTATTTCTGCAGTTTTATCTCCTGTCACCCTACCTTAGTCCAGGATACTACTTGTCTCACCTGGTTCACTCCTGTTCATATACATCTATCTATCCACTCCTGTTCATATACATCTAGCCACCTTTGCATGTCATTTCCACATCTAAGGTTTTACTCTAATGTCTATTCCTGGTTGAGCTTTCTCTAACATTGCTGGACAAAATTAATTGCCCACTTTCATTTTGTTGACACTCTCATAACTGTTTGTTTCTGTATGCATTTTGCTACTTACATTATATTGTGATTATATTTGTAGTTATTATGCCTACGGAATGGTACTATCTTCAATTTCTTGCTTTTGTAGCCCCATAAGGCAACTTTGACATCTAACTTCCCAAGGTTGTCTCTGCTAATCAGGCCAGTAGGGCTGGGGTCCCTCTCCTAACTTGAAATGAATGCATATGCCACCTCTTCCTACCATGTGCTGGGCTGTGGAGGGCAGCCTTCACAGAGAGAGGACAAAGAAAAGAGGGTAAGAAGGCTCATCCATCACCACAGAAGTTATATTATTAAAGGCCAGAAGAATATGAAATTCCTCCCCCCAAATCTCTCAAGTCTTCAAGTGTCATGTGACTTGCTGCATGTTAGATAATCACTATTATTTGATTATTTTGACAATAATAATAATGTTAACATTTGCTGACATTTGAAGGTAAGTTCTTAAAAGCAGGCATTAAGTATTTCCATGCATGATCTTCTTTAATCCTCATCCACCCCAAGAAGCAGATGTGCTATAAAGCTAATGAAGTTTAAGTTTTCAGGGCTATTTACTTACAGGGACTCCTTCCAAAGCCCGGTTTTTAAGTTTACCAATAAAAGATGTATAACTCTTTTTCTCATTCTAAATTAACATTCTCTTTCATACCTAATTTATACTAATAACTTTGCATATATTTTCCTTTAAAAAGGCCCCTCAAATTCTGTAAGCCTCAGGCCCCACAGAACCGAGATCTGCCTTGTCTAGTCCTAAACATTGAGATAACACCAAAAGTGTATCCAGAAAATTAACCACAGAAAATACTGGGTTGTATTATTGTAAAGTTAATGAAAAATGATACTTTTCAGTTGGTCTGTTCTGTCACAAAGAAAGCACAGAATTTAAAATACTGAGATATATAACTGTGAACAAGTGACAAAATGCTGACCTGAGCGAGTCCCAAATGACCGCAAACAATCCTATATAATAAAAACCTAATATGGAAATTGTCCCCTCTGGCGGTCATTCAACCAGGAGTTCGACTTGGAGACCGGGAGTTCGACCACTCGCCATGACGTGTGCTGACTACCAAGGGGCAGTGCGGAACGTGGTGGGCTTTGGCAACGTGCTGCGTCCTCTCACCAGCTACCTGGGGGTAGGGGTGACAGGGACGGAGGTGCAGTGAGAATGCGAGGTGTCTGCCAAGCTCACTTTCACTCCCCCTGCTACCCTCCCCTGGGACACCAGGGCTCACACGCTGGGTAAGCCCCCGCGCTCAGGTGCTGGGCGCCCATGAGGAGCCTGTCCCGCACCCGCAAGGCATCTTCTCAGTGAGCCAGGCCACCATCGTCAGGACCACAGGGGCTGGTCGTGCCCCCACTGGGCTCACGCAGGAGATGGTCTGCAAGGCTGGCTGGGAGAGAGAACGCTGCCTGCCCAGCTTCCATTGGGCACCACTGGGTGGCCCAGAGGCCCACACTGTGCCCAGGCCCATGGCCTCCAGCCATGCTCACCGCATCGCCACATCGATACTCAGGCGCCATGATTCAGGCTGAGGGGGGCGTGCAAGGGCCCAGGGGCTCATGTGCTGCCCAGAGCCCAGAGGTCAGCTAGGACCTGCCCTTCCACACCAGACGCTCATGCTTCAATGGCCGACCAGAACTAGGGACTGTACCCGTGCGTGAATTTCATGCACTGGGTCTCTAGTCACTTATAAAATCCCAGTCCTATCCGGCCACTTTCATTTGAGAACGGGATTCAGTGAAGACTGCCAGATAGCCAGTTACCAGTAGTGTGATTAAATGTGTTTATTTCAGCAGGGTTTTACTTAGTCTGTGTATTAATATCATAGATGAGAACCAAGGATCAGAGAAGTTAAATAACTTGCCAAAAATTACATAACTAGTAAGTGATTGATATGAGTTCCAAACTGAAATATGTCTCTCTAAGTTTGATGGTTGATTTTATATCATACCCAAGTGAACAGAGAATATAATTTTTGACTTCCTTTTGATCCCTTTTGCTGCTGCCTCCAGAATCCCCTTATTCCAACCCATCCTCATGGTCTCAGGCAGCAGTGAGGGCTCTCGGATATCATCATTAAAAGGTTGACATTGTCCTAGAACTTTTCTTACTCCCAATAATCCTGTTTCAGACTGCTATTCAAAGTTTAGAATTGGGCTTGCTCATGTATTTAATTGTTTACTCTAGTGGGCATGTGAACTTTCTAAAACTTCTTGCAAAATAAAATTTTGACCTATGCATACCCATCTGGTCCCTAATCTACCCGTCCTGACTCTAGTCACAATTTTCCCCCATTGTGTTGGTTAGGGTGCTCTGCTCCTTTGCCCTTCTCTGTTCTTCCCACTCCTACTTTGCACCCTGACCTTGCTTTGTAAGCTCTCTCCACATGGAGTTTTGTGATAGTTAATTTTATGTGTCAGCTTGACTTGGCCATGGGGTGCCCTCATATGGTTAACCATTATTCATTCTGGGTGTGTCTATGAGAGTGTTTCTGGGTGAGAATAACATTTGAATTTGTTGACTGAGTAAAGCAGATTGTTCTCCTCAATGAGGGTGGGCCTCATCCAATGTGTTGAAGGCTTGAATAGAATAAAAGGCTGAGTAAAAGAGAATTCACCCTCTTCATGTCTATCTTCAGTTGGAACATCGGTTTCCTCCTCCTTTATGACTTGGGCTCTGGATCTATACCCTCGGCTTTCCTGGGTCTTCAGGGTCTCTGACTGCAGATATTTGCATTTCTCAGCTTCCAAAATCATGTGGGCCAATATCTTGTAATAAATCTTTTCATCTATCTATCCATCTGTATCATCTCTCTATCTATCTATCTATCTATCTATCTATCTATCTATCTATCTAATCTATCTATATCTACCTATTGGTTCTGTTCATCTGGAGAACCCAGATTTCTTTTACCTGGACTTTGGAAACTGTCCATATCTCACCCAAACATGCACCTCTCTCTAGCATATTATTGGGCAACTCTGACCAGGGAGGCGGTGACAACATTCATCTTTGACAATACCTATGGGCCAAACTAGGTACAAACCACAGTAATGTAGGATTTTAACAGAGGATCAGGTGTCCCTTTGATGGCTAATTTCTCTTTTCTGAACTATTAAAAAACAAGTACCAATGAAAGAAAATATTCCAAATTCCCCCTGCTAAACATCAATTGCCCTGAATTTAGGAAAGTTCAATCTTTTGATGGAAATCTTGCCCAAATGTATTACATCTTTTCTATTTTCTTTGTTGGGGTACACTGACGTGGGATCACCACAGTAAACATAAGTGATCTTATTCAGTACGAATTTAGGGATGCTCTCCCTGTAGGGCATCTCAATGTTAATGCAGAATAAAATAATTGCTCTTCATAGTTATTGTACTGATGATCATGCCTGGTATAGTGATTGAAATCCCTATACAAAATATCCCCCTTCGCTATGCAACCAATTGTAATTGTTTTGTCTTTTATTAATCCTTTTCCCTCCCTATAAAGCTGTCAGCTATTACTTGCTGCTTTTCCTCAGTGAGCCTGCCTTTAACAAAGGTTATTTCTCTCCTCTGAAACAGCAGGTCTCAATGGGGGAATTTCCCCTCCTCAGGGGACATTTGGCAATGTACGGTGACATTTCTAATTGTTCTACTTCAGAGAGGGGGTGCTACCGGCATCTAGTGGGTAGAGATTAGGTTACTAAATTTCTAACAGTGTATAGCAAGCATGTCAAACTCAAAGGCTAACACAGGCCAAATAAAGGAGGCTTGCGGCCCATGGGCTGCGAGTTTGACATGCTTGGTGTACAGGATAGACTTTCACAACAAAGAATTACTTGGCTCAAAATGTCAGTGGTGCCCAGGTTTACAAACACTGTTTGAGGATTGTGGAAAAGTAAATAGGTTCTAAGGGAGGACCCAGGAGCTTTGTCTGAGGTTAAAAAAAAGTGTGTATTGGTTCATGGTCATTGGCAAGGTCAGAGGCCAGTTTCATTTACTTTTTAAGAACAGCAATATTCCCAGGGACTGAGGTCTTTTGACCTCTGGCCCAGGGAGGAATTAGTATCAGCCCTTAAGTTAAAAGATCTTTAACACCTGTAAGCACAGTCTGCTTTACTTTAATGAAGATTAGCTAGCAGGTTTTTTTTCTTCCATAGTTATTTGGATTGAATACAATTGCTACATTAAAAAAATCAATCAGCTATAAATACCATAGTATGTAATATGTTTGTTTTTTTTTAATCCTCACCTGAGGATATTTTTCCCATTGACTTTTAGGGAGAGGGAGAGACACACATCGATTGGTTGCCTCCTGTATGCCCCTGACCAGGGCTGGGAGCCTGCAACCAAGGTATGTGCCCTTGACTGGAATTGAACCTGGGACCCTTCAGTTGCCAGGGCTATGCTCTATCCACTGAGCCAAACTGGCTAGGGCTGTATGTAATATGTTTCTAAAGGATTTTCAAATTTCTATTAAACACCACTTGTATAGGAAGAGCAATCTAATTGTGTAAATCATAAGATTATTTTTCTTTTTTTTTCTTTTTTAATATATTTTATTGATTTTTTACAGAGAGGAAGGGAGAGAGATAGAGAGTTAGAAACATCGATGAGAGAGAAACATCAATCAGCTGCCTCCTGCACATCTCCTACTGGGGATATGCCCGCAACCCAGGTACATGGCCTTGACCGGAATCGAACCTGGGACCCTTCAGTTCGCAGGCCGACGCTCTATCCACCGAGCCAAACCGGTTTCGGCATAAGATTATTTTTCTGCTATAATTTGAAAGCTTTAGAAAAATTGGTGGCCAACTGAACCCCTCCCACTACTTTTTAAAATCACTTTTTTTTGGAGAAAGATGATTTTGACCAACAAAAGGGTAAAATGTCTATAGTGACATAGCTATTTTTAAAGGAGATTCTATAGAAAGTCAATTGATTAACTGTAATCTTGGTCTTTACTCCTTCTCATAAAGTTTTTCATATGGAGTTAGAGGTCACTGACCTCACAGGGAATCTTGCTGTATAAGATTTGGGGCTGCCTCAGCTCTGAAAAGTGCATTAGCTCCTATCTACTCACTTAATGGTCTTGACCTAGAAAATAATGTCTTTCAATTTTGGATGAAGGACTAATCCTATTTTCTAAACTCTAATCTGAACTTTGTTTAAATTATTTTGCAGAAATGTAAATCATTTTTCTATAATGATCTAGAGCATATATTTTATTATATATCTTGATATATAGCAATGCATAAGATGAGGAAATGCTTTTTTGAAATGCATATTTGGCTAATTTGACTTAATTCCCATGCATTTTACCAATTATGTACATTTATTTAGTTCATAAAAAGTGTAACAATTAATATTGAAGTGTAAATGAGTATGCATGTTCTACCACTGTTTTATTCAAATGTGATGTGTCAGAATCAATTTGATATGAAATGCAGAGTGATAGATTTAAGGTATGTATAGTAGAGTATGAAATTCTGTGAATCTCTGAGCAGCATTTCAAACAAAAACGTATAGTATGATCTTCAATATAGGAGTTCTTGATGACCATTAAATTGATCAGATACTGTAAATCAGGGTGATACACACATTTAGAGAGGAAAGTTGACCTATAACAACTGTGACTCATGCATATATTTATGTCACTTTTCTTGTTTGTATGAAAGTCAATTTCTGAAAGAAAAATGATTCAATAAAACTTCAAATATTTTTTCCAAGATTCTTGCTAGTATTTTTAATTTCATATCTTATGATTGTTTTCTAGTTTTCATTTTCTTTGGATAGTTACTATTTGATTTTGCTCTTGTTTAAGATTTTTAAAGGTTGTCCTCAGTGTTTTAATATACTGCTTATTGTTACGTTTAAATGAAAGGTATTATTTATGTGTTTATTGTTGTGACATTTGTAATTCTAAAATAACAAAAATTATTTTTGTTTCTCAGAAATAATACTGTTTAACATAATTATTTCATTTTGAGTCCTTTAGAAAAAAAAACAAAGGTGTGTGTGGGAAGAGTAGAAAAATTTTCAGTATGTTATGGCAAATTGTGATTGCATAATAATATACTTTTTAAATTATAAATTATAAAGGTTTTATTCAAAAAGAAAACTATAATTTTTGCCATTGAAATAATTTCTAAAAGTAATCTTGGAGAAAAAGATTAAAGTTGGATGGAAAGAATTGAGTAGTCTCATAAATTTTTAGAGATAAGACAGATATTGTCTTATAAAACAGTAGTTTTAGAACACTGCATTATTATATCTGAAAAAATTATTGTCTTATGAAAGCATTAATCCTATTGAAGTGTTCAGAAATATACAAGCATATTTATCCTATAGTTAAAGAAATATATCTATTTTGAATAGTTTTTTTAGCACTCTTCTCATCTTTATATAAAATTTTTTAAGAAGTCATAAATGATGCAATTTTTCCATAGTGGAACAAATTTCTACTAGAAGTAGCTAAATAAGGCTTATTTTATGAATTAAATCTCTTTCTAAAGTGCCAAAGTACAAAAGTGCTGATATTTTAATGGGAGAGTCAAAGTCTAAAGTAATCATTGTACTTTTATATTCCCTTTTCCTGATACGTGTCTTAACCACAATTTTACCAATTTTTACACAGAAACATTTTCACTAACTCTCACCAATAAAGACCTACCTAAGTTTAACATAGATAAAAATTATTGATACAGAATTAAAATGGCTTTTCTATGACTGAATCCCTTTCTCTAGTCCAGTGGTTCTCAACCTTCTGGCCCTTTAAATACAGTTCCTCATGTTGTGACCCAACCATAAAATTATTTTCGTTGCTACTTCATAACTGTAATGTTGCTACTGTTATGAATCGTAATGTAAATATCTGATATGCAGGATGGTCTTAGGCGACCCCTGTGAAAGGGTAGTTCGACCGCCAAAGGGGTCACAACCCACAGGTTGAGAACCGCTGCTCTAGTCATTCAAGTGATTCAGAACTTAGACTTTTTACACTTAAATTTTACATCAGATACATAGGGAAAAAGAGCCAATCTCTGTTACATGTTCTCTACCATGCTATGAGATTCAGATGCTCTCTGACAAGTTCTGAGCCTGCATTTCCAGAGGGCTTTTCAAAAGTTTAAGATTTAGCCCTGGCCTGTGTCTTTCAGTGGTTAGAGTGTCAGCCTAGGTACTGAAGTGTACCTGGTTGGATTCCTAGTCAAGGGTGCATACCTGGATTGCAAGTTTGATCCCTGACTCCAGTTGGGGTGCATGTGGGAGGCAGCCAATTGATGTCTCTCTCTTTTCTACTCTCTTTAAAAATCAATGGTAAAAATACCCTCAGGTGAGGATTAACAACAATCTATATATATAAAAAGCCAGCAACTGGAATGACCAGTCACTATGGCGCCCACTGTGGCCAGCAAACCGGCCAGATCAGGGGGTGGGGCCACTGGCCAAATTCCTGCCGCCCCCCCCACCCCCCCTGTAGGGCCCCAACACTGATCAGCCTGCCCCACCATGATCAGCCCACAGGACCTCCCCCCTGCTGGCCCTGCCCCTGATTGCACCCCCCACCCCAATAGGGGGCAGGGCTGGCCAGCCAACTGCCTGCAGTCCCTACCCCCCAAACAGCTCTGCCCCTGATTGGCCCCCCTACTCCAATCAGGAGCAGAGCTGGCAGGCCCACTGCCCACAGCCCCTCCGCATGGCTGATCCCACCCCAATCGGCCCCCCAACCCTAACTGGGGGCAGGGCCCACTGGCCAATCGCCTGCAGCCCCTCCCCCCAGCCAGCCCAGCCCTGATCGGGCCTGATTGGGAGGGTGGGGGGGGGGGGCAGCCAGCCAACCTCTTGCCTTCTCTTCTTCCTGACAGGTCCAGCCCCGATCTGCCCCGATTGGGGCCAGACCCCACCCATGCACGAATTTGTGCAGTGGGCCTCTAGTAACAACATAAAAAGTTTAAGATTCAGCCTATAGAGTATTCACGATAGCTGCAAACTCCACTGTAAAGGGAGCGCCTTGCACATCTAGAAAAATCTGCTCTGAGCTTCCCTAAGACGATGCTGAAATGCTGCATTATAATTTCCAAAATGAATTAATGAAGAACAACACTGGAGATGAAATGTATATGTGTGTGTATCACAGCTAACATGGTAACTGGAATACAAAGCCTTTTTTCTCACATTTTGCCAACCGTAGCATACGCTTCCCACAGAGGATGGGGATTAACAGCCTGTCTCCTCTGGGGTGGGGGGAGTATGTGTGGAATAAAATGTAGAATCTGCAAATGGAACTCTGAAATGATGTAGTTAATGTTGCATATGTAGTCTATTATGGTAACTGGGAACATGTGTGTCATAATATTGGGCAAACTGATTCTAAAAATGGGAGAGAGTAAAACAAAAACTGACCCCCAAATTCTGTTCAAATTGCATGATCCTAACAAGATGCACTGTCAGGGACGACTTGATGGAATACTATTCTCTCCTGCTCACCACACCCATCCCTGCCCTTTCCTACCCCTCCACACTTTCTCGCCTTATTTTTTTAGATCTATTTTTCATCTTTCAATTTGGATGACTAATTTTCCCTATCATGCTAGAGTGCCAGTATGTCTTTCACACTTTACTCAGGCTTTTGTGAACCCGTGGATAGCTCTCAATATCATGAACTTGAAATGTTTTCCAAGAAAATGGAAAGAAAATCCTCTGACATAAGGCACCGAAAGAATACAGGAGACTGGAAGACATCAAGACGATTAGACCTAAGGAGACACTGACCATGCATTTGGCACCTTGATCACTTACATCACTGGCTAAAGCCGCCGCTGCTGTTTATGCTCAGGTGCTCCTAGCCCTATCTGGAACATCGTTCAGAAAGGAATATACCAGGGGGAAGGGAATAAGCATAAATGTAGAAATGATAGCTCAATCTCGGTTTAAGAAATTAATAAGTGCAGAGTAGGAAATAGGTTGTAGAAAATTAGAGCACATAGAGGAATTAGACTGAGCATCGAGAGAAAGAAGGAAACAAAAGATTTAAACTGTGAATTGGGGAAGCATGGCAGTGAACATTTAGGTTGCAGATGCACTGCTGTAATGAAGTTAATTTGAAACTTATCCAAATTTTTTCCCTCTTGTGGGGTCTCCTATTACTTTTTCTTTTTCTTTCATTGATTTGATGACTTGCATTTGCTTAGCCTTTTATTATCTTCAACTTATTATTCAGTTTAGGCTGTGAACGTGTCTTGATGTAACATGCTTTGAAAATTTGTCATTTGAATACTCATCAGTGATACTGCACACTGCTGTGTTTTAACCTCACCTGTGGGATTCCAAGTTCTATTCATTTCTCAGGAATCCTAGAACCCCAGCTCATCAGCAGAGATGTTTTTAAATCCAGGAGGCAGGAGAGACTATAGAAAATAGTTTATAAATGAAAAATTAATTGGAGGGTGAGCACATTATATTCTGGGATTGTTCACCTTGTCACGTACTGCTCAAAAAGATGGAGAAGAATGGGTAAATCATCCTTCCTTTCTTCCTTTCTCCTTTTATTGTTACCCCGATAGTTCTAGCAGACATGGAAATTCACAGGATAAATGCCAGGTAACATGTGCCAAAGGGGAAAAACTATAATCTCTAACTCTAAATCCAAATGGTTACCACTGCTTGCCAATCTTCTCTCTAAAATGTCTTTACAACATTCTTCTCTCTTTCATTCTTGTAGCTAAGTATCGGCCTCCTTAACTTCCCACTCGCCATTTGCATTGCATTTTGCTGCTACGGTAGTCCCCATTCTCTCCTTCTTTAGCCTCTCCTCATTTTAATTTCTTTTATGAGCATTTGCCCAGTTAGTATGCCCATGAAGCCTCTCCTGTAATGTACAATGGCATGCATGCCCCTTCTCAAAAGTTTCAAAGATATTAAGCAAATGTTCCTAACTGATACTCAATATCATCCCATAATATGGCTTTACCTTATTTAGAGTCCTTTACTCTAGTCAAATGGCCTCATTATTGTGTAACTCAACTCAGTTTTCCATTCTCCAATCTTTGTGCTCACTGATGGAAGGCCTAGCCAGCTTGTCTCTCCTATTGTTATGTTCAGTGGCGTCATGCTGTTCCAAGGCCCTATATATTCTAAGACATTTTCCCCATCCTTCCACTTAAGTCATCACCTTTGAAATGTTAGATTTCTACATATTTTTTCAGCACACCAATTTCTATCTTATAGTTTTCATGTACAGCTATATTTGTATCTGCTTCTATGATTTATCTTTCTCAGTTCCATTATTTAAGGCATAATCCGTATATTCATGGTCTGGGTAAGATTTACCTTTATATTTATACTACTCCTAAACATAGCTTGATGCATAAAACCCCTCAAATATCTGTGAGTGAATTAGTAAATGTGCTTAAAAGTTTAACACTTGTGTATCTTAAATGCATTCACAGAAGATTTCCAGATGATTCTAGTTGTTTATTCTTTCTTTGTAAACAGTATAATTTGCCTATAGTTCTTGGTCATCTATACTTTCTTTGCAAAAGGCCAATTCTGGAAAGTTACTTGGAAATTTCATGTTCTAATTATTCCCAAGATTGAGTCAGCTTAGTTGTATCTTAATGAAATTTACAGGAAAGTTTTATTTATTTTTTGTAGAAAATAAGAAACTGAAGAGAACTCTGGAGAAGATTTACAACTCTGTTTAGTGATTTAGGATTATACAACCTCATACAAATTATGCCATCAATTGCTGGAGAGGAAATTAATTTATTATTTCTAGTTGTGTGTAATAAGAGTAACAATGGGTAATTTTGATATGTAGAAAAAAATTTGAAATAAGTAAATATCCATATCATTGTAGACATATAAGATATTTGTACTGATAGGTACTCAAAACACATTTGAACTCACAAATTTGTCTTGAATTAGCTGATTCAAAGCCACTCCTCAACTTATATAAATGTAGGTTATAAATTTGTTAATAATTTTTTATAAATAGTAATCGTTTTATCTTATTGAAAACATATTTGGGTTTAAGCTTACCAAAACAGATGTTTTGAAAATTAGGCAATGATGTATTTCATATAAATGATAATTAACTGATTTGTCCATTTTTTGTGATTTATTTCACAGTTTATAAAATATTTTACATTTCTCAGTTAATTTAATTTTTCAAATAACCCTATGAGTGGGATTAATTCATTTTACATATAAAAAAACAAGTTCTGAATGCCAAAAACTAACTAGGTTTAGTAATATAACTTTGGGTTTTAGGCCAGTGGCTTTCAAAACACCATTCACTTCATATTAGTACACAATATATACTCAATAAATATTTGTTTCAAGGAATATTGTTTAAGGCTAAGTACAGTCTTATAGAATATGAGTATGTATGGCATAAAATTATGTTTGATGAGTGAATATCATCAGATTAAATCTATGTAGAAATAATTATGTAGACTATGATTCTTAAAACAGAAAATGTAGACTTACCTAAGACTTTGTCTGTATATAAATTTTATGTTCTGCATGACATGCCTTTGAAGGATTCAGATAGAGGTCCTCTCTGGATCCAAAAATCTCTCTAGGTCTTTTCACTTCTAATATTGAGAATGTGCTATTGAGTTGATGGGTAGCATTCTTATGCGTATGGTTAATAAATTCATGGATTTTCTAAGAGATAATTTTTAATTTGTATTTGAATGCTGTATAACACTGGATTAATACGTGATTCCTTATTTACTGTCCATTGTGTGATAATCATTTATTAATGGTCATATCTGAATGTTTCCCTTGCTTTTATGTATATGTTTTCTTTTATAATAGCAATGAAAACACTCCAGGCCACGAATTTCAGTGTGGTTATTATACCTCACAGGTGGTTAAATCTATTCTGACTGCCTTCATCTATGGATTTCATAGCTCACCCACAGTTTTGACCACAATAACTTTTAAATTGAGGGGTTTTATTGAATTTTAATTAAGGATAATGCTAAGACTGATCCTCTAAATTTAGCTAATGTGAAAGATGTTTGAGTTTTAGCAAAATAAATAAAAGGTGCCTGGAGGGTAGCACAGGATACAGGTAACAAATTAAACATTTGTTTTAAAGCATCAGTTAAATTTCTACTATGTTGCAGGAACTACACTCTGAGTGAATAGCCAAAATGCAGTCATTTATTATGATAATGATTCTTTATTTGTGTTAATAAGAAAACTATCCTTTTAGTATTTTAAATTCCATATTTACAAAATTGAGATAAGTGGTATTTAAGCACACACTGTATTTTATAGTTATTTCATAATATTTTACTATTAATTGGAATATGTAACTACTTCTGTGTGCTTAGAAGTACATTTCACTCATTAAGGTTATGAAAAGCCTTTATTTCTATAAGTATTAAGCATTTTCAAATACAAAGCTCCCTTTCTGATATAATACAAATTTTCAGATCTAACATGTTGATAGTTATACTTTCAGTATCTGTTGATTGAAATTGTATGCAGTAGGCATAAGGTTAGTATACTTTATTATTTGTAAGTTTGTATTTTATCAAACATAAAATATTCTACATATTTTTAAAAATAGTTAACATGTACTAAGAGATATACCATTTTATGAGTCTATAGATAGCGTTTTGTTCCCAATGACCCACTAAAATAATGGGCTTTTCATTGCATTTGTAGAAAATATTCTTCAGAACCGGCTCCTTTTGGATAAAGCCCTTTGGGTTAGATATAGCACGGACTGGAGGTCACACTTGGCCCACCGTCACTAACTGCATAACAAATAATGGTAATTAAACTTCCCAGTCTCAGTTTTCTCATCTGTAAATTGGAGAGATTGATGACACCTACTTTAGCGGGTTGCTGTGAAGATTGTTACATTACATATGTAAAATATTCAGTATATTCCCCAGCACCCAGTTATTTAGGGATGTTATTCTTATCATCATCAATATTATATAGTATCACATATAATAATATAGATATTATTCAGTGAGATTGTGAGCCTATAGTATGCTAAAAATAAAAAAGTGAACAATTTAGTTTCTTAAATTTATTGACCTTTATTAGCATTTCCCTTATTATGCCCTATTCAAGATTGTTTTGGGTATAGCAAAAACAATTTGGAACTGTTACATAATCCAGTAATTTACAGTTCATTTAAGATTCTAAAGTATGTGCCATATGATGATTTAGGAAAGAACAACAGTGCATCTAAATTACTCACGCGGTGAAAGACTGAAGTCCCTTCTGAGAACACTGGAGGGTACTTACTTACTCAAAAGAATCTAAAAAACCTATAGGATGATCTTCCCTCAGTGAATTGATACATTTCTTAAGTGGCTATTGTTCAAACGGCTTTAAGATTTATGTTTTTAAAATACAGTAATTTGGTCTGAAATAGTATCTCTCCTCACATAGGAGCTTGCTCATGGAGCTGTGTCAATAGGTTTCAAGTGGCCATAGGTTTCACTCTGGATCAATCTCCCTCATATTACAGTTGATAAAACTCAGTGTCCATGGTATTTTTGGGCTAACATTCATGATGTGCTTGAAGAAGGGCTGATATTTCTGGGCTTAGAGAATGCTGTGCTATGCATATAAGAGTAAAAAATCAGAAAGGTCACATCTTATCTATATGGCTATATCACACAAGAGGACAGAGGCCAGCATTTAGGAAATAATGACCTTAGACATCAAAGTGAGTTATCCATGGAAAAATTGAAATCCTCATACAATACTGTAAAACTGGGCAGCCACTTTGGAAAAACAGTCTAGTAGTTTTTCATAAGATTAAACATAGTGTTACCATATGATGCAACAATTGGGTCTGTAGCACTCCTCCATGTGTACCCAAAAGGAATGAAAACATGTCCAGCCAGTGTGGCTCAGCAATTGAATGCTAACTCGGGAACCACGAAATCACCCGTTTGACTCCCGGTTAGGGCACATGCCCGGGTTACGGGCTCAATCCCCAATAGGGGCTGTGCAGGAGGCAGTGGGTAGATGATGTTTCTCTCTATCTCTCAATCCATCTCCCTTCCTCTCACTCTCTAAATATCAATGAAAAGATAAAAAAAAAAGGAGAAATGAAAATACAACTGTGCAAAACTTGCACACAAATATTTGTAGCAGCATTATTCCTGATAACCAAAAAGTAGCAACAACACAGATGTCAATCAACTGCTAAATGGATAAATTAAATGGGATCGATCCATAGAGTGAAATATTATTTAGCAATAAAAGTAAAGTACAGATACATGCCACCCGGTGGATAAACCTTAAAAACAGCATTCCAAGTGAAAGAAGCCAGTAACAAAAGACCACATACTGTATGGTTCTGTTTAAATGAAATGTCCGGAACAGAAAAATTCCATAGAGTCAGAAAGTAACTCAGAGGTTGCCTGTGACTGGAGGCAACTGGAGGCGGGGTGAGGTGTGAGGAAATGGGAAATGACTTCTGGTGCATACAGGGCTTCTTTGGGGGGTGATGAAAATGTTCGAAAATTCATTGCAGTACTGGTGCACAAGTCTGTGACTAGGCTAGAAAACATTAAATTGTACACTTTTAATGGGTACATTGTATGTGTGAAGTACATCCCAATAAAGCTGTTATGTAAAAAAGAATGAGTTGCTCTTCCAGCCTGTGTATCCCACAGATATTCATGACCAGTTTCATAAACCAGGCTACCATGAGGATTTTCAGGTTTTAAGTTTAAAGGAGTTGAAACAGGCATTTTCAAGAACAGCAGTCATTGAAATGCATCAAAGCATAAGTGCAGTCCCTGAAGAAACACTTTAACTCATGAGCTTAAATAATAACCAAATTTAATTCATTCCAGGTACATTCTCATTAAAGAAACTGCTGGCCAAAATGTTGATATAAACATTTAGCTACTAAGCGAACAAATTAAACTCCTTTATGATTTAATTGCACCAGTGAGTATTTCTTTCTGGAATGTGTTTCTGCTTTGATATATTTCAATACACATTATGAATTATGTTGAATGATGGCATTTCAGAATATGTGTGAGTATGTATATACATATGCATTTTCAAACTGCATTTAAGATGTTATTTAAAATATGTGTGCATGTGTACATGTGAACATTCCAACTTCTATGTTTATGTGTATGTATACAATACAGAAAGGCATATTCCCATAAGTCCCATGCAATGTAGTCATATTGTGGGGTATATATTTTGCCAACTAGTTGCAAGCATTAACAGCAATATTCTCTCTCTGCCTTCTCTCCTTTCCACTCCATATATATACATATGTGAATGTACAAATATTTGATAATGTTTACTTATCACGTGATAGATCGACAGTATTTATAGATGGCTATTTTGATCAGTGTGCATATTTTGAACCACTGGAACCACTTTAAGGAATTTTTAGTGCTCTGAAAATATACAGCATTTCACTTCTAGATGCAAGCAGATTCATGGCAGCGATTTATAGAAAAGGAATGACTGTAAAAAATAAAACAAAACAATTCAGCGCAAATCTTTTCACACTGCTTCAAGTCTCAATGCGCTGCTTTTCAGTTCATTTCTTTCTCATTGAATTCTTTCAATATAAAAATGAAAAATTATTTTTCTTATCCCATGATAACCTAATAATAAATAACCTTCCCTTTCAAAAGAAATTATTTTTTAAAATTCATTAAAATGAAAAAATTCTTTTATTTGTGTATTCACACAAAAAGTCATACCTCTACATGTTTGACTTCTCTGAGTTTAGCATACATCTGGTTGTGTGTTTGTTGATTGTATTAAAGATGGTCTGAAGTCCCATCTCACCATCTCTTTTTTCTATAGTCAAAAAAATCACCATTTATATCCTTTACCCTCTTGCCCTTTCTGGCACATCCCCCTTCCTCTGTCTCTCGCTCACAACCAATCAGAGATAATTGTAATTATTTAGTTTTCCACCAAACATGTGTATGTACTACTTTCCTATACATTTAAGTAGGATACATGGCTATGATAGTGAAATGGCAAAATACCCTGCTTAAATATAGCATTCAGGCCCAATTTTTAATAGTATTTAATCAGCTATATGGCGGCAGTCCCATTTCTGCCTTATGGGAGTTTTGTTTTCAGTGCGGGGACTCACTGTCACAAAAGGCCAAAATGCAGACTAGGAAGATGAAGTGTGTCTTCTCAAGGGGCATGGTGCAGAATGTGGGCCCGAGCAAATGGAGACAATACACAGACTTGGAGCTGAGGAGCCATGGGCTGTCCGAAAGGGAGGGCACTGCCCTAGGGCCAGGCCATTTACAGAATGTCTGAGAGGAACACTGAGCTCCTTAAATATATGTGGTAGATTTGATGTTTAGTGAGATGTGCGCATCACAAAGGGCGAGAATTTTCTATAAGTAGCAGCAGTGATGGCCAGGCCAGGGCATACTAGTGAGGCTCAGGTAGAGTGGGAGGCTCACACAGAGGACCAGCAGCAGCTGAGTAGGTGAACACAGAGATGTTCAGACAGTCACTTAGAGTTTGCTGTACAACACTATGATTTAGAGAAATGTATATATTTTTCTGGTTCCATAGAGTGGCTTCAGTCATTTTTTTAAAAATATATTTTATTGATTTTTTACAGAGAGGAAGGGAGAGGAATAGAGTTAGAAACATCGATGAGAGAGAAATATCGATCAGCTGCCTCCTGCACACCCCTTACTGGGGATGTGTCCGCAACCAAGGTACATGCCCTTGATGGGAATCGAACCTGGGACGCTTCAGTCCGCAGGCCGACGCTCTATCCACTGAACCAAACCTGTTAGGGCATTCAGTCATTTTTATCGACTACTTTATTGTCGTCATAAGGTGGCAACAATTCCAGTGGGTTGATATTTGGTCTCAATAAATGGGAAAGATTTAATTATTCCTTATCAACTTTCTGGTTCCCAGAGTGAACAAAACTGGAAAATGCAATATTGTCAAATATTGTTTGTGTTGCATCATTTGCATAGAACTTCTCTACACTTTCTTTACTTGGTGAACTCTTACTCATTTGCAAAGGCTTGAGTGAAATGCCACTTCCCAGCTGAATTAAATCACTTTCCATCATGAACCCATAACTTGTATATTTAATTCTCTTATATTGCTTTAGAGATATTTACTTGACAGTGAGCTGATTTAGGGAAAGGACCCAATATTCAATTTGATATCCATAGTCATTAGCACAGTGACTGAATATAGTGCATAAAGGTGGAACAAGTAAATGAGATCTGTTGATTGTCCAATTTGTTTCGTATACAATATTCCATGAGAAATTCCCTATATTTACCATAGGTTATTCATTTAGTTCTAGCTAATATGCATTTCTCCATCATTTCTGAGCTTTACTTAGAATAAAATAGGAGATGAGGATCTAATACCTAAAAGTCTAATGACTCATCTAATAACAATCTTTGCTATCATAGAGTAAGCTAACAATGTCTGAACTTCTCTTCACTTTCCACATGGGTCAGATAGAATTGCTCATCTTTCCCTGTGACCTCTCCTGTTTCCTCACCCTCCCCATGTCTTTAAAGCCAGACGTTTCATTTTGGGAGCCTATTTAACTCACTCTTACCCTTTTGTAGTACACTCTTCATACAATTTTCTGCCAGGTAGCACCTACCTGGTACCTTTTCCTCCACTCACCCACCCTCTCCCACATGGCTGGCGCTTAATAGTGAACTAGTCCAGGGATAAGCACTTGAATTAAGAAATCTATTTCCAGAAATTTGGATTTTGAACCTCAGGTGTTTGGATCAGGTTCTGCATTGCCATTTAGAAGGGCCATATGGTCTAAGAAACCGAGGAAAGCAGAGAAACAGACTAATTGAACACATGCAGAGAACTGGGGTGAGAGAGAACGACAGGGAGACTTATCTAATACTGGGAGTCCTTGATTGCATCTTTCCCCTAAGATTGAGCCACGTCCTGAGCTTTGGTTTTCATAATGCAGCCCAGTATCTTTATAATAAATTTTCTTTTTGTATTGGCCAGCTATATTTGGGTTTCTAAAAATTGGCCCAAAGTGTCTGAACTAATTTTCCTGCATGTAACATAATGAATTGGTTGGTACATAATAATATTTTACCACCCTGTGTTCATATCCTCATACTTCTCTGGTTGCTTTCTTAGTGTGGACACTCCTAAGCCTCTGAGCAATCTGGTCTCCATGTCTTGGTTTCTTGATCTGTTGTATTTCAGGAGAATTAGACTTTGTGACCGATGCTCAGAAATGGATGGATCTAATTGGCATGCATCATGAGGCCTCTATGGGAACTGGCAGTTAGGACAAGTAGTGATCTGCTCACTACTGCATGCCCCAGGGAAGTGGTACTTCAGGGAGCAGGAGATATTATTTAGGGCAGCAGGAGATATGGGGCACCTAAATATGGAGGTAGAACAAAAAGGAGAAGAAGCCAGTGAGGGAATATGGACTCAGTAAAGCAAACAGCATCTGAGATGGATGGAGCTTGAAGTCAAAATCATGAGAGGCACTAGTGGCGCAGAAGCTGACAGACGTGTGTGGGAGAAGAGCAGACCTTGAACTGAAGCAGCGACAGTTGCTGAGTGTTTCACCTGACTCTGAGGAACGGGTAGGGTTGAAGTAACTTTTTCTTTCCTGTTAGAAGTAAACAACTATGTTCATTTGTCAGCTAGCTTTGGAGTGCTTTAACCATTTATTTGTTTAATACATTTTCATTGAGTATCTGTTGTATCTGAGCTCTGTTAAATGATTGTAGAAGCAGACAGAGTCATCATTCTTGTGAAGGTCACAGCCTAAGAGGGTGACAATGAACAAGTTTGTCAGCAAATAAATCTATGATCACATATTATGATGATTTCTCTGAGCTCTTGTCTTGAATCCCCCAATATCACGATGCCATCCTCCATTTCCTCTTGGAGTCAAGTATTTTCAGGCTAGAGAAGAGATTAAATACTATATTTTGTAAACATTCAGATACCGGTTTATAAAGCTCAAGGAGAAAATTCTACAATAAGGCATGTCATTTTCCTGATTTATTCATTGTTGGGTTGGAGAGGAGTGATGACACGTGAGCACGTGGGTTGACCTGGCAGAGCTAATAGGGAGAGTGCCAGGAAGTGCAGGCATCTCAGCGATGTCAGAAGAGAGGAGGGCATTGTGTCTGTCAGGACTGGCCATTTTAAGAAATCCATGTTAGAAAGTGATGGAAACATAAATGTAAAATAGTTTTGCTTGACATTCTTAGCAAGGGTTCATGGGTCTGAGGTATGAATTGTTCTCGTGAGGTTAGGATTCCAGGAGTCAGGCCAGGAAAAAGCGTGCCCACTTCTACCACTGCCTCAGGCCCACCCTCACTGGCACAAACACAGCCCAACAGTTACCATCCTCAATCCATCTGGATGGACTGTGTCTTGCAAGATGTTTTCTCCTCCCAAGCTAAAAACTGCTTTAAATCCTAAAGCTTTACTGTGAAAAATGCCAGAGCACAACAATGCAATTATATGTGAAGGATATCAGATCTGCCCAAAGAGTCACCTACTAGAATTTACACAGCGAGGCAGTTGGAGTGCTTAACTAATTAAATAATTACTATGAGCCTGGATGAAGAACACAGAGTGAGAGGCAGACATGGGCATAGATGTTCCCTGACCCCGCCCCCACAACAGATCATATAGCAAGCTGAGCAAGATATACAGATGTAGGTAAAAAGATACCAAAGTCCTTGCTTGTTGGTGAGGATGGACTGCAAGGGTTTTATGTTCTATCAGTCACCATACAATCTTGATTTTTCTAGAAATCTTTTGTTTGAAATTATGTGGACCTGCATCATTTTTGTTTTGCCTACTAATTACTACCTCAGAAGTACTTCTTCTGTCCTTTATAATTATTTCTAAATTAGAAATTGAATATCATGACACCCAATTTCATTTATCATATGTACAGCCTCATTGTGTTCTGTGTAAACACTGACTAATTTTTCACAATCATCTAGCCATTCAATAGTCAAGTGTATACTGATTGCCTTGAGTAGGAGTCAGCAAACTATGGTCTGTGGGCCAGTTCTTGTCCTCTGACTGTTTTGTATGGCCCATGAGCCAAAAATAGATTTTACATTTTAAAATGGCTGAAAAAAATCAAAAGGTGAATACTATTTTATGTCAAATAAAAATGATCTGAAATTCAAATTTCAGTGTCCATGAATAAAGCTTTATTGGAACGCAGTCACACCCATTTATGTTTGTGTTGTCCATCATTGTTTTTGCATTATAGTAGCAGAGTTGATTAGTTGCCACAGGTGTTGTATTGCTCTGAAGACCTAAAATAATTATTATCTGGCCCCTTATAGACAAAATGTGTTGCCTATGGATGGGAGTATGTCCAGAACAATATGCCTGCATCTGGGGATAGAGAGACAAACATGAGAAGCCCTACACCTTGTGGGTTCCCAGGCTAGTGCTCTGACAGCAATGAGCCCCAAGTGCTGAGAGGAACCAAGGGTGGGCCTTTAACCCAAACTGGAAGCCCTGGGAAACTTCCAGGACCAAAGTACATTGCTCAGAAATGCACAATGCATTGATATTTGTTTGGAAATGAATTTGCTGGTTTCCCAGAAAAAATAAAAATATTTTTCACTTCCATCCCAGTAACTTTGGTCATGTTTTGGTAATGTTTTCATGCAGTTGTGGATTAGTGAGTTAATCTATGGCAGTTTATACATGGCTTGAACATACTTTTGTTTCCACTGAGCTACTATGTAAACCATTTAATATTGATATTCATAGAAAGGGGTAGCAATGGAAAGCTTATTATCATGCCAGTCAGTCAGTGTTGGGTGGTTCATTTTGAATTAAAATGGAAGCAATCCAATGATGATAATAATGCAATAGTTTGGATTCCATCAGCCCTAGTGGTATTAATGCTTAATTTGGGCAGCATTTGTCATCCTGTTTATATTTGAATATGCTAGTCTAGGACAATTGTTAGAAATGTGAGCTTTAGAGTCACACAGACCTGGATTTCAGTTCTTGCTGTTCCTTACCTGCTATGTGATCATTGTAAATTATTTCCTAACAATGAATTCCTTCATTTCTAAAGAGGAGAGATTGATTATCTCTGTTTTGTATGACTGTTGGGATGCGGGTATATAAGGTGGTAAACACAGTGTCTGGTATATAGTAACACTCAGTATATATTGGCCTTTGTTAGCAATAAGGACTTCCTGCATTAAGTCCATATATCTGCACTGTTTCTCAAAACTGGCTGATCACAGGAATCATTAAAGTCTAGACATTAAAAAAGAAAAAGAAAAAGAGAAAAGGTATTCTTTATCTTTAGTCTGATCTGTTGAATAAGAAGCCTTGGCTCTAGTGGGTAATTTGCATTCAAACAACAAAAACAAATAAATACCTTCTTAGGCATGAAGTATTTGGCAAAGGAGGCAAGCACATACAATGGGATAAAGATGGTCTCTTTAATAAATGGTTTTGGAAAAGTTCAACAGGCACATGTAAAAAAACAAACTGGATTACCAATTTACACTATACACAAGAATAAACTCAAAATGGATAAAAGACAAATGTAAGTGGTGAAACCATAAAATCCTAGAAGAAAACATAGGCAGTAAAATCTTAGATCTTTCATAGTATTATTTTTGCCAATATATCTCCTCCTGCAGGGGAAACAATGGGAAAAAATAAACAAAAGGGACTACAACAGACTACAAAGCTTTTGCACAGCAGAAGAAACCATCAACAAAATGAAAAGGGAACCAGTTGAATGGAAGAACATATTCGCCAATGATGCATCTGATAAGGGTTAATTTTCAAAATATATAAAGAATTTATACAGCTAAACATGAGGAAGACAAACAGCTCAATTAAAAAAAATGGGCAAAGGACCTAAGAAGACTTACAGATGGCCAATAGACATATGAAAAGACGATTAAAGTCACTAATCATCAGAGAGATGCAAATTAAAACCACAATGAGATATCACCTCACAACTGTCAGAATGACTATTGTCAATAAATCAACAAACAACAAGTGCTGGCAAGGATGTGGAGAAAAGGGAACCCTCATGTATAGTTGATGGGAATGCAGATTAGTTCAAACATAGTATGGAGTTTCCTCAAAAAATTAAAAATGGAACTGGTTTTGACCCAGTGCATCCCAGTTATGGGATTATATCTTAAGAAACCTGAAACACTAATTCGAAAGAATATATGCACTCCTATGTTCATTATAGAGTTGTTTACAATAGCAAAGATCTGAAAACAGCCCAAATGCTCATCAGTAGATGAATGGATAAGAAAGCTGTGATAGATTTACATAATGGAACACTACTCAAATGTTAAAAAAAGGAAGTCTTACCTTTTACAACAGCATGGATGGACCTAGAGATTATTATGCTAAGTGAAATAAGCCAGTCAGAGAAAGACAAATACCATATGATCTCACTTATAAATTGAATCTAGTAAACAAAATAAACTCATGAGCAAAACGTATATCCATAACCCATAGACACAGACAAGATGTGTGATAGCCAGAGGGAAAGGGAGTTCGGGGTAGGTGAAGGTGGACAAAGGGGAAAATATGGGGTTGGAACAAGTCTTTGGTCGGGGCAATGGGCACATAATGCCGTGTGCAGATGATGTTTTCTTGAATTGTACGCTTGCAATCTGCAGGGTTTTGTGAACCAAGGTCACTGCAATAAGTTAAATAAAACA
This sequence comes from Myotis daubentonii, assembly GCF_963259705.1. Classification (NCBI taxonomy): domain Eukaryota; kingdom Metazoa; phylum Chordata; class Mammalia; order Chiroptera; family Vespertilionidae; genus Myotis; species Myotis daubentonii. The sequence continues at coordinate 68,793,378 of NC_081846.1, read as the reverse complement.
ATAACAACAACTTCCACCTCTAAAGTCCTTAGAATTGCTGAGGTTGTGAGTCTCTCAATAAATAGATAAAACTGCTGTCCTTCAAAATGAGATGTAATCTTAAAAGATGAGGAAAATGTGTGATCTGAACAGAGTAAGGAAAAGTATTAAGTGGTAAACCAGCATTTCAGAAAATAGAATTTTTCGGATCATATATACTAGTGTATATATATAGTTTATATGAGGCAAGCCTCCCAGTGTATATTGTATATTGTCTTTCTTTAGCTCTTCAAAATATTACAATATGGTCTCTTTCCTGTTGAAATTATTATTTCTTTTTACTTTTCTCACAAGCGCTCTGTTTTTCCCTCATCAAAGCATCGGCTTTTATTCTGCTTTAGATATAAACCCAAGGTTTCATAGACATGAGCTAAGACAGTCTTATTGAGAAGAGAGAAACATTTAGAATAATAGGAGCTGTTCCACGCACAGTAACAAATGAAATACATCTTTTGTAAATAACTCCCACCAGAAATCTTATATTTCCAGGCATCTATGCATATACCTTCATATAACAACTTTTGTGTTCGTAAAACATTCATTGAAGGCAGCTCTGCAGTTTTATAGAAAAACAACGTGCCAGGGATGCAAGAATCTTGCCAGTTCTGTGAAAAATGACACCAATTAAAGCTTAAATTGCTTGTTTTCTCATAAGGTACATATTTTCATAACTTTGAAATCAAATAATTGCTGCTTTTATATTAAATACAATAAAACAAAAAGGATGCTAGTTTAGAGGAACTGCTACAAGCATTTTAATATAATTTTCCCACCATTTAAAGTCACAAAATATGGAAAACAAGTCAAGTATGCAAAGTTCCAAGGAGATAGAGAAACTCCTTCAGATTATTACATCATTTGTCTTTTGTGTCAGGAAATGTGTATATGATTTCATTGTTTGATTAAATGCCAAAAAAAGGCACATTGCTCTTATCTAACTGATTACAGATTTTATTCATATGAAAAAGTATTTGTTAATGCTTTACCATTAGGAGAATTTTTTTTCTTTTTTTAAACTCTAAACAAGCATTTCCAAAAAAAATAATCTTCTAACTTCCCAGGCTTTATTTCTTTATTTTACATTAACAATACATGTTACTCAAATTTCCCAAAGTAAAACCCAGTCCCTAATGATTTCATATCTGCAAACTGAGCAAACAATTCCTTTCTGACTGAGTAGAGCAGTGTGTCTGTGTGCGTGTGTGGGTGTGTGTGTGTGAGTGCGAGCTCTGAAATATATCAATTTTCAGAAACATTAGGGAAAATAATTATAACAAGTTGATATATTTAAAAGAAAAGGTTTTGATATGTGTCTCTGGGGCATTACAAATCAGAGAGGAAAATACAATTTAAAATCTGATTCAAGTATTGTAAGGTAATATCCTTTATTTAAATACCTTTATATGATTGTTCTTTACTATATATGTAAAGTTTCTATTAAGCAGATGCTGGTTTCCTTAGGCAACATAAAATACTGATTAATAAATCTGTGCTATGTGAAAGTGCTGTCGCATTGATGCTTTTATTTGTATGTGGGGGTGCCTGAGTGACAGCGATGGTTTCCGAGAGAGATACCATGTGGTATAAACTAGCTGTCTGCATTAATAATAAGCTTCTGCTGAAGCCAATTTGAGGCTACACCCAGGGATTTCAAGGTCATTTGCCAATGGCCCGGCCTCCATTAACTTCTTCAGTAAAAGTCCCAATGATCCTTATTTTGGCCTTGAGTGTGTGTTATCAAAATCATCCCTCTTAATATTTCCACATAAATAGCTTGTTTCCTTAAATAGTCATTATATTCAGTGGGGACAGTTTCTGAAAGCCTCTCAGTTCAATAGAAAAACACATTTGGAAAAGTCTGTTATTTAAAAATATATCTATATTTGGAAAACAAGACTCTAAGAATGCTTTGAGCATTTAATTAGGAGACATGAAAGACAGATAAATGTTCCCTTTGTCACGGGGATCCTGAAGTGATATGTAACAGTGAGATTTCCAAAATACTGGGACTTTCGGTCTGAAAGTGGGGTAATGATGCTATATTCACATATGTGCGCTGATTTTTTTAAAGTCTTTTCATTACTGAACATATTAAACAAAAAATATTTGATAATAACCTCTTCAGCTTCTCCCTATACTATGATTTTTTGAAAAACAAAAACAAAAAATACACACACAAAAAAAACACACACCAAAAAACCCTCTCCCCACCCCAAGAAGTTGTTATTTACATAAAAATGTGTAAACATTGAAGCAATTTAACAAACAGGGCTTGGAACTTAACAAACAGAGATTGTGGAAAAGACTAAAGAGAAATGATCTTATTTATTGTGTTATTTAAACCTGAGTTCCATTACACCATCTTACATTTAAGAGGCAGCCTGCTAATGCAAGCAAGGGTGTCTCCTGCAACGAGACAAAGATTAATGCCATGTGTACTGATGATGCTCCACCACAATTCAGAATTCTGTGGCGCCATGACGCCCCTGTTTTATATGGTGGTTTGCCAAGAGAAAATTACTTAAACCAATTGTGAATGCATTCCTCTTTTACTTTTTATACAACCACATTTATGTAAGTAAATAGTATAATGAATATTTTTGAAATGATCCATCATTTTGAATTCACCTAGTTTGTATAAAATGCAACATACAGTGTTTTTTTTTTCCCCTCTCGTAAGAAAGACTTTCACATGGGAATGTTCAATTTTTTCCCTCTATGAAAAAGATTTCTCAGAGACAACCAACCACAACTGGAATAGATTCTTTTAAACATATTGTAATGTGAGAATTTTCTTCAGCTGGAGGGTGTTTTATTCTTTAAATTGAAAGCCGTTGTTCCTTAGAGCTAGTATGACATTGTAATGCATGATGTGCTAGTCATCTTTATATGCAGAAATTGATATGCTTAAAATACATATTAAATATTGAAATGTTATGTGATATCTGAAACTCCTTCAGTGTTTCAAGTTTGTGAAATTGATAACTGGGTTACCTGTTGCAGATATGTGTGGGGACTAGAAAGAGGATTCCATATTGAGAACTATTTCTTTCATCTAAGGTTCAGCCTGACTTATTGGTTAAAGATGGCAAAGTTAGCCAGCAATATTTGGGGACAGTCATATATATCGTAAAACTGTCACTTGTCACAATCAACAATTAGCCCAATTTATCCATGAACATCACGAAAACACAGTGACTGTTGAAACTAAAACTTATTTTATTTCTCCTTAGAGAGCAGATTCTTCCAAAACAGACTGGGATCAGTTATAGGAGGTTTTGGTAAAAGTGTTTTGGATTTGTTCATTATATTTTTCAAAGGTGTTCTTCAATTTTATTATCCAATGGGAATGTGCCTGTGTATGCAAATACACAATACATTTTTAGTGAGCATTTTGCATATTATTATTTTTACTAAGAGTGTTAAATTAACATGTCAACATTTTGAAGGATAACTTTTCTTTTTTTATATCTCTGACCTGAACAACATTGTTTCACCTTTTCCTATTTCTTTTGAGTGAGTCTGCTTGTTATACTTATTACTCAGTTTTTTAACCTGTAGAATGAACAATAGTATTTAATTTATAGAGATGTTTCAGAATCAAATGAGACCTTTTGTATAAAGGACCTACCTAGCATAATGCTTAAAACAGAAGTCCTGCATGAAGTTTATTCTTTCCCCTCATTTTCTTCCCCTCATCACTCTCTGTTGTATATATACGAATGATGGCTGGATGACTGTTACTTGAGCCAAACAGATCATGTGACTTCTCTGACAGCACATGGACAAACTACTTGATATCTGAGGTCCTTTGTGCTCACCATTTTGTCATAGAAGGAGACTAACGGTTAATTCATTAATTTATTTGATATTTAAAGGGTGCCACTTTTCTAGGTTCTGGTGTCTCAGTGACCTGCATATAAACATAGTTAAGAATTTTTACCCTTCTGACTAGTAATTTAAATCAATTTCCACATTTATTAAACATTTATTCACTTAAACACCTTTTCTTTCTTTTGCTTTAATCAGAGATTACACTGGTGGATGTAGGCTCACATGAGAAACCAACACTTTAGAAAAGTTTTATGGGCATCCAGTATTTTTTTATTTTCAGTGATGGGTATTCTTAACCTATTAGCATAAATCTTAGACTTCTGTTTCTTAATAACTTAAAATACAGTTGGGAATACAAGTCAAAGGAGAATGAAATTCTAAAAGCCATGCCGCAATAGCAATTCACAAGTTTGCATAATTGTGCTGTTGCTGTACAATTTCAATGATATTTTATTTCCTACAGAAATGGATGGTATGGCTTATAAATCATGGAAATCCAAGTTGGGCCTCATTAGAATTACATTTGTATAAGTATAAACCCTCCCCCGTAATGCCCTCCCTAAAGGCTCAAGCATATGTGAACAATCAATAATTACAAATCAAGAGTAAAAAGAAATTTAGATTTCACTATCTTCCATGAACTAAACACAGGGGCTATGGATGTACAAAGCATTTGTTTTCAATCAGCTTAAAAACTTGGTGACTCCTTAGATAGTTAATCCTAATGTTTCTATTCTGCAGGTACTCATTTATGCTACAGTGACTGTACTAGAATTATGACTGTAAAGTGAGTTTCTATTCATCTTGGTATCTCCCATCTTCTAGCAAAATGCCTTGTACAAGGTAGTAAATTAAATCGAATGAGGGACCTGAGACAAAGAGCTCAAGCGTTCTGGATTTCAGAGCTCAGGATGAACTGGGACCAGACTTCAAGGTTGCTGAACTTCAGACCCTTGCCATAGTCGGAATTGTGCATGCATTATTTATATTCATCAATTTAGCATCGCAAACTGAGGTTGTTATTGATCAAGTAATAATATTTATGACCACGCAAGATTATCTCAGAACTTCCAGAGGAGTCACACTGATAGGATGGTCTCAGCTATTCCCAACCAGACCTCCTAAATGCAACCAAGTTTATTGGGTGTGAGAGACTTCTGAGTGAGCTCATAATCAATGTGAACTCCCTGTGTTCTTTCTGAACAGTAAACATCCCATAGCACGGACCCCCAGAGAATGAATCAAATCTCTCTCAGCTCTAGTGCTGTGCTTTGTTCTCAGTGTTTGTCTTTATCTTTCAGCTGCCTGGCAGTTTGGCTACGTTTGTGTAAAGAAAAGGTATCCACAGTTGACTTAGGACAAAGGTTTCTCTATAACTGAAATCTGCATATATAAGCATGTTTGCTTTCAAAGTCTTTGAAACATTAACATTTTATTCATTGTGATATACAATTTAGCAGTTTGGAATATATGACTGTTTAGAGAATATCTTTAGAAGTTTCATGATTGTGCCACGTATTTTGTAAACATGAATTTCCCAAGATATGCACGAAGGTCATCGATTTGATCTATGACCCTGATGTCATGATAATTTTGGCAACTCTTCCATGCCCATTCCTTGGATCTCTCCCTCTGCTCATGTATAACCACCTCCGTGTTGGCTCATCAACTGTGCACAGCCCTGCCTCTTTCCTGTGAGAGTAAACATTTCGTCAAATAAAAACAGTTTCATGACTAGGGTTTCCTTGGCCAGAGTTAAAATAAAAGCTTTCCCCTTATGTAATTAAGGCAGAGACAACTGTAGACATGTTCTAAATCCTTAAAATGTTCAATCCTTCTACAGTCCCCATGTGTCCCATTGGAGCCAAAGTCATCTTAATTATGTATTCTAGGTAGAAAGCAAAAGACCAGATCTCTTCTCATGTGGACTTCAAAGTCTTTCAAATCTCATCCACATCTCCTTGGTTTTTCTTTCATTTAATATTAAGTGTTCCATCATTATCCTTAAACTTCCTATTGATGTACCACTTTTTATTTAAAGAAATAGAAATTGGATGAATGAATCAGTGATTGAGACTATTTCTCCCCAGTGTCCAAATCCCTCTCTGGGAGTGAAGCACTCCATGTTAGTAATAAATTATCTCTTCGTTGCCTTAGTCAAAAGATTTTTTTAGGGAGCCTGGATGACCTAGAGTTAGGACAGTCAGATGGTATGTCCAATGTCCCTATTTCTCAACAATTCTAATATGTAATCCACTTAAAACAGCATGCAAAGCAGCCTATATAAATTAGTTATTAAATCTGAGTTATGAATAATCTTAAAGGTGTGTGTATATGCATGATGGAAAGAGAGAGAGGAGAAAGAGAAAGAGAGAAAGAGGAGAGAGAAAGAATGTGTGTGTGTGTGTGTGTGTGAAGGGGCGAGGGAGTAGTAGTGATTGATAAATAGATGTATATAATTCTTGATAGCCTACTATTTCCCAGGCCTGGTTGGGTGCTAGAGATGTGGTAAGCCATCCATGATCCCTAATCACTTGGAAACTGTAGTATAGACAATAAACTGAATAAAGATATATTCACATTCTGATAAATATTAGAATAAAGTGAAATGAAACAATGACAAGGAGAGAAGCCTCTTTGATACTGAAAAGGAAGTCTCTGAAATTATGAGATGAAGCCAATCATGTGACAAAACCAGAAAAATGCTCTTTAGAAAATACTAAGCACAAAGAGCCTGAGGAAGGAATGTATTAGAGCATAGTGACTTGGGGGGGGGTGTGCAGAAGAGTTGTGATATTTTGGTTTCATCTATCTCGGCCACATCTTTGATCCTCATTGGCTCTTGTACCTGTCAGAGTCTTGAAAAACTATGGCTCATTCAAACTCCCTAATTTAGGAGAGTGTCATAAAGGGACATTTTGCAAAGCTCTGAGAAGTATTTAGGGAAGTGAATGAGGATGGATGTAGTGGCCACTCATTAGACAGAAGAGGGTGTTTTTACCACCCAAGCCTAACGGGCAAGAAGAAAGGGGGTTTACAGGAACCCACAGAGGGTATTTTAATGGAGAGAGGTGCTGACTGGGGGCTGTGATCTTCAGTAGAGAAACAGTCAATCCTCAGTGATCTGGCAGGGAGGGGGGAAGCCAGGAGAATAAATATAGTAACCCCTCTCTTCCGTAGTCCTCAGATATGCTCTGCTGGTAAACCCACCCAGAAGCTGGCGTGTAAAGGTCATCTATGGAAGCCATCAACACCGGTCACGTTCCAATGTACAGAGCAGGACTGAGAAAAGTTGGATGGTAAATATGGAAGGGCCAAGGAAAAATGTCTGATGTAGCTCCCCTTCCAATTTACTCTGCTAGTGCAGGTGCTGATTTGGGGAGAGGGTGGAGGTCGGGGGCGGGTTCCCAGGGCGCAGAGCATGAGGGGGGCCCCACAGGAACTCACCTTATATTTGAATGACTCTGACATTGGCAAACTTCGTGACAACCTAGTGGTCAGGAAGTGTTCATGTTTCCTCCTAAACATGGGTGACTTAAGTGAAGAATTATTGCTCATGAGCAGACTAGGTAGCCTCTTTCTGTCTGCCAGAAGCTAAATGTCTCTCTAATTTTTATGTTTCTAATTTTGGGAATGAAGCCTTTGGAAGCTGAACATCACAGGGTAGTGAAGTATTATATGCAACTTTTTCTTATTCCTTTCTCATTTGCAATACACTTGACATTTTGGAAAACCAAATTGGCATTATTTTCTTCTCAGATTCCATTTTGGATTTAGCTTCACAGGTATCTGCATTCATTTAATAATTCTCTGATACCCACAGCAGTAATATGCAAGGGAAGTGTGTATTAGTGTGCTCAGGCTGCCATAACAACATACCACACACTAAGTGGCTTAAGCCACAAACATGTATTTTCTCACAGTTCTGGAGGCTTGGGAGTCCAAGATCAAGGTGCTGGCAAAGGGCTGTCCGTGCCTATTTCCTCCTGGCTTGTAGACAGTACCTTCTCGCCATGTCCTCACATGGCTTTCCTCTGGGCAGGCATGGAGAAAGAGAAATTGTTGGTGTCTCTTCCTCTTCTATGACATTAGTTCTATCAGATTAGGGCCCATTACTATGACCTCATTTACACCTAATAATCTCCCTACAGGCTCTATCTTCAAATATAGTTGCATTGGGGGTTAGGACTTAAAATATATAAATGGGAGGAAGACACAAAATTTAGTTGGTAACAGAAATGCTGTATTAGTTTGTTAAGTCTTCCTTTGAAAAACTACAATAAACTGGGTGGCTTGAACAACATACATTTTATTTTCTCCTTTTCTCATTGTTCTAAAGGCTAGAAGTCCAAGACCAAGGTGTCAGCAAGGTTGTTTACCCTGGGGCCTCTCTCCATCACTGTAGATGGCTGTCTTCTTCTGCTGCCTTCACATGGTGCCGTGAGTGCTGTTGTCTGTATCCTAGTCTCCTGTTCTTATAAGGACACCAGCCATTGAATGAGGGCATATTCTAATGACCCCATTTTTACTTAAATATCTCTTTAAAAGTCATTTTTTCCCAAATAGTCACATTCTGAGGAAGTTAGGGCTTCAAAATATGAATTTTGGGGAGGGTGGATGACACAATTCAGCCCACCACAAATGCTAGAAGACATCTGTGGAAAACAGATTTCAAAATTGTCTGGCATTTGGGAGGGAAGGTGTTTTGTGCCGTCCCACCACAATGTTTGCTGAAAGCCAGGCAGTTAAAGGAGCGAAGGTACGGAAAAAAGAATCCTCTTTGCACCAACATTGGCCCTGTACTGTTGGCCCAGAGGGTGTTTCCTAATTCATGAGTTGATCATTGAGCAGCAACTGTCCTGCCCCTCCATCTCCTCACCCTCCATACTCTAAGTCTTGCAACTTATCGTTTGAATTTTCTGTCTACTATGAATAATAGGGGCATGGAAAAGAGTCACATGATGCCTTCTCATGGCAAGCTGTGCTGAATCAATCAACTTCAGCCCCAGCAAAATAGCACTAAATCCTGGTGATCTTAGTGCACTGGGGGAAGTTAACAAAAACCAAACCACTCACAACGAAAAAGACTGGAGTCAATTTGTGCCAGCAAGAAATATGATGATCTTTCAAGAATAGGTTCCCAATAGTGCCATAAAATGATTATATAGTTAACAGCTTAAGGTCCTGCTTCTGGGGAATGTCAAATGGTATTATACCTGGTTCAGCATGGTTTTTATATTTTGGTATGAGTAGGCACTCATTTCAGTTTATATTGCAAGTAAGATACAAATCTTCCTGCCAAAATATGTTCAACTTGCCACTTTCATCACACTGGTCAGAGAACAGTGGTGTCCAGGAGAGAGCATTACTATAGTTGGTGTGCTGTAAAATGACTAACTGACTTTTTTTGGGGTGGTAGTGGTGGTGGTGGTGTTGACTTTAACTTTTGCCAAATTCCATGGTGTAAATATTCCTGCTATAGCCATTTTCAAGCTACTATTACGATGTCCCTGATTTCAGGCAAATGGCGCAAACCAGCTCCAGCATACCACTCGCAGTAGATTGAAACCAAGAGGGAGAACCCTCGGGTTAGAGTGCCACATTATCGTTTTAAGTATACATACAGCTGTGAAATCTACAGAGCATATTCAGGGAAGTTTAGTCCCAAATAGAATTCTGCTGATGACTACCCAATCATGCCATTGATAAAAGCCTTCCTTTGGGCAAATAAACACAGGAGAAGAATCTTCTAAGATTAGTAATGCGGACCTTAAAGAAAGGAGCAATCTGTGGTGTGAAAATAGCATCGTAGTGAAAGGATTTAGACTAATTTGGTCAAAAATATTTCTTGAGCACAAAGGATTATCTTTCCTTTTTTATTTTTTTTTTCAGGGTGTGGGAAGTGTTTGTTTTTCATGTTTTGTTCTTGAGAAGAGCCAGTGGGATTGGAATACACTCTTTTTCCTTTGGAGTATGTAAGTATGTATAGTAAACTATCTGCCTTTTTCTTCTCAGATGGTAGAACTTATTCTCAGCGGATCATTTTTTTTTTTCTAGAAATATAATCCATCTAGGTATTGTTCCATAGGGCTTCCTGGATTGAATGGGCCTGCCTGCCTTTAGATTAAGAGTCCAAAACAAAACCAAAGCCACTCCCCATTCCCGGCATCCTGATTTGAAAATGCTTTTTCTTCTAGGATGTGTCACGTATTGTATCTGAAAGTTTAACCCTCTGTGTTACTAAAACCCAGAAAGGGGAGAGGAAGACCATCACTTCCCATTTTTTCATTTGCAGAAGCTATGAGTGGAAAGGCTCAGACACAGGGAGGCCATTCACAACCAAAAGAAAGATAACTGGCTTCTAGGCTTCTGTAGCTCAGCTGCCCCTGCCCAGACTCTGCTGTTTGCTCTGCTATTGGAGGGGTTCAATGATGGGCACCAGGGATTTGCCTCTGCCTCAATTCCTCATGGAATTGCTACCCCTTATATCCCTTGACCTCTGGCAGAGGACAATTTGCCATTGAGATAATGGTTTTTCTACATATTCATCCAGTTTAGAGTTTCAGGAGCAGTAATAAACTTGTTTTATAAATTCCAAGACTGCTAGGATGCTATATCTTTATATGCTTGATTAATCTGAATTTCTTATATTAAAATAGATATACATCTGTTGTATATATAACATAATAAATAACAGTGGACATTTGTATAGTTTTTATAGATTATGAAGTATTTTCATATTAGATTATATGATCAAAACAATAACTTGGTGACTTTGACAGGAATTATCCCATTAATCTTATTTGTTAATTAGAAAATTAAATGTCAGAAAGATTAAACAATTTTCACAAGATCACATGGTTTGTAAGAGAAGGAAACTTGAACCTTTACCTTCTGACTATAAATCACTATAATCCATGTTCTTTTTTAAATGAACAAGGGCTAAATATACTTAACATGGAAGATCAATAAGAATCTTTTTATTTTTGTTTCACATTTCAGTCTCAGTGTTTATAGCCCTCTGATATTCTAGTACATATTTTTCTGCTTAAAGGAAAAAAGGTTATTCTTTTTAATTATTTTTTCTAAAAAAATGTCTGCCTAAGGTTTGACACTGGCCAATATTTTATTAACCAAAAAAATTCTTCTTAAGGTTTTAGAATTGTACAGATTATTTTAATTGAATTTATGGGGTGACATTGGTTAATAAAATTATATTAAGCCTCAGGTATACAATTCTATAATACATCATTTGTATATTGTATTGTGTGTTTACTACCCCAAATCAAGTCTCCTTCCATCACCATTTATCTCCTCTTTATTCTCTTCTACCTCCTCCCAATCCCCTTCCCTCTGGCAATCACCACACTGTTGTCTATGTCCATTAGTATTTTTTTTTTCTTTTTTGCTTAATCCCTTCACCCTTCTCACTCAGTTCCCAAGTCCCTCGCCTCTGAGAGCTGGCAGTCTGTTCTCTGTATCCAGGAATCTGTCTCTACTTTGATAGTTTATTTTGTTCATTAGATTCCACATATAAGTGAAATCATATGGTACTTGTCCTTCTCTGACTGGCTTGTTTCACTTAGCATAATACTCTGCAGGTTCATCCATGCTGTCAAAAAGGTAAGAGTTCCTTCCTTTTTATGGCTGAGTAGTATTTCATTGTATAAATATACTATAACTTTTTTATCCACTCATCTACTGATGGGCATTTGGCTGCCTCCAAATCTTGGTTATTGTAAATAATGCTGCAATAACCAGATTATTTTTTAAAATGCCAATCAGATATGTGCTTCATAGTTAGGAGTTTTTCCTATAGCAAGCTTATGAAAGAACTCACCTAAGGCATTTTCAGTTCTTTAGTCATCCCTCTCTTCCCTCCTTCCTCCCTCTTTCCTCTCTTCCCCTTCCCCCTCTTCCTCCCAACTTACTTCCTTTCTTCTTTAAAAATTTTTTAGGAATTCTGATGCATTTTGAATGTACTTGGTACCTGGAGTATGGATTCATATTTTTTGTTTCAGATGATGATCAAGTTTTCCTAGCAGCATTACTGGATAGTTCACTTTTATCCACTAATTTGAAATGTGATCTTTATCATCCTCAACTAAAATTCTATATACATTGGTTCTATTTCTGGATTTATTATAATACTTTACTAGTCTGTTAGTATTTATGTGATACTTAATACTATTTTAATTATTGAGGATTTGGAATATATTTAATATATTGTACAGTTAACTTACTTCTGTTGCTCTTTAATCCCAGAGTTTTCTTGGATATTCTTATGTATTTATTTTTCTACACAGATTTTTAAATGATCTTGTCTAGTTCTTTTAAAGAAGCAATAAAAAAATAAATAAGAATAAACAAAAAAACAGTTATTACTTTTGGGAGACTTATACATAAAGTATATGAGTTGACCTAAGCCAACTGGCATCTTTATGAATGGGGGGCAGTCTTTTAGTTCAAGGAGATTGTATGTCTTTCCATTCATTCGACTCTTCTTTTTGTGTCATTCAATATAATTTACAAAATTTCTTTATATGAGTCTTATAAATTTATTTTTTCATTTTTAAGAATTGGTTTTTAGAGAGAGGGAGAGAAGAAAGAGAGAGAGACATTGATGTAACAGGAACATTGATCAGTTGCCTCTTGCATGTGCCCCTACAGGAAATCAAACCTGCAACCTAAGTATGTGCCCTGACCAGGAACTTTACTCGCCACCTTTCAGTTATAGGATGATGCTCCAAACAACTGAGCCATACTGGCCAGGGCTTGCAAATTTTTTTTTTTTTTTTTTAGTTATGCCTATCTTTAGCCACTATTTTATTTTATTTTTTTCATTGGTTAGTGCCTTAAGAATATTAATCATAGCAGAGATATTGGACATTTTTATTTTGTTCCTATATTTAATATATTCTAAATCTGTATGATGCTAGATTGGGAGAAGAAATAAAAATATTTTTATTATGTTGAGACATACATGTATAGTATTTTGATTTTATTTTAGGAGCTTAAAACAGATAAATAAATTAAACACAGAATTTTTTTAAAAAATTATGCATAGCCAAAATCAATATATGTACTAGTAAGTCAAAAGATAAAACTGGGAACAGAACTCATAACTCATTGAGATAATATATATATATATATATATATATATATATATATATATATATATATATATATTCATTGAACTATTATGTTATGTACTTGAAACTAATAGAATGATCTATGTAAATTATATCTCAATTAAAAAAAGATATTCTAGGAGTCAAGGATGAAAAAATACCAGCAAATTAAAGACATCTGGGCAAAGGTCGTGAAAGAAAAACACATTTTTTACTCTTAAACATGTGAAAAGATGCTCAATAACACTTACAATAAGAGAAAAATTGCAAGGACCCTATTTTTCATTTAAAGATTGGCAAAAGTCTAAAAGTTTGTTAAAAGTTCCTGTGGGAAGTGGAAATTAGTATGACACTATGGCAGGTGAGTTATCTACGTCTATTAAAATTATAAAGGCAAATATGTCCTAATACATCAATTTCATTTCTGGCAATTTTTCCTACGGATATACTTGCATATAAGCAAAATGATATATGACCAGATTATTTATTGCTACTACTATTTATTGTAATACTAAAAGACTGAAAAGTAAGTGTCTGTGTTAGTTGTCCAGATTAGATGACTGCGTAAATAAATTATAGTACACCTATGTAATAGAATACTATGCAACTCTAAAAATAACCGAGAAATCTCTGCAGTTACTAATGTGGAAAAAGCAAGGTTAGTACTTAGCGTGCTACGCTTTGCTTTGCAGTGGTTCTCAACCTTCTGGCCCTTTAAATACAGTTCCTCATGTTGTGACCCAACCATAAAATTAGTTTCGTTGCTACTTCATAACTGTAATGTTGCTACTGTTATGAATCATAATGTAAATATCTGATATGCAGGATGGCCATAGGTGACCCCTGTGAAAGGGTCATTCGACCGCCAAAGGGGTCGCGACCCACAGGTTGAGAACCGCTGTCTTAGAGGCAAGAAATGAACACATTTCTCATATGTCATTGCTATATGTGCATAACAAGTCTCTGAATGGATGACTAGGAATTAATGACAATGTTCTCCTTTGTGAATGGTGGTGTGTAACTTAAACAGAGAAGATGAACTGGGAATGAAAATTTCACCATATACTTTTTAAATGTACTTTTAAAATTGTGGAACCATGTAAATGTATTATCTATTTGAACTTTTATTTAAAAAGAAATCTATTTTGCTAAATTTATCTCTGAGAATGCAGGTTTAGTACAATTTAAGTTTCTAACCTGGATGGAACTTAGGGTATTTTACTACATCAAAGCTGAAAAAGAAAAGAGAAATGAATCTAGAAATTATGACTGATTTCCTCAGAATGAGGTGATTGAGGGAGGACTCACAATGTGTCAGAGGAAAGTGTTCAAAATGAAACATGAGATTTTCATTTCTAAGATTCTTTGAAAGAAATGCAATTGATTTTGGAATCATTATATTTTTTTTCCTGTTAATTTTAACTCAATGTAAAATAATGTTATTTAAATCCAGGAATTTTAATTAATTTACAAGTAATACTCAAAGTGATTTTTATAAAATAACCTCACCTGTCTTTAAAAATGTGCAGAAAGTAGTTCAGATGCCTTCGGTAGGATTCTGGATGTGTTCTTCAAAGCGAAGTTCTCATAAAGGCAGGGGGAATCCTCCAATAGATACCCCATTCCCACCTCATGGATCGTGTTCCTCTGAGAGCGCCAGTCCCTGGAGAGAGGTGCCTCCAAAGGACACAGGGCCCGAGGGAGGACAATGGGTTCACCGGCAGTTCTGGGGCTTGTTCTGATGTGCTAATTCTGTGACTGCTTCTTGGCTTTGCCCATGGCTTTGGCTCTGACTCTTGGCTTGGAGCTGGGGCTTTGGCTTGGTTAACTCTGTGACTTCTGGTTCTGAACACTGGCTGTGACCCCAGAATAAATACTTGCAGCAACCTCATTAGAACTCCTGGTCTGTTGTTCTCTCCTGGTTTCCTGGCCCCAGGCTGCTTCTCTAATGCCAGCTCACAGGCTTGAACTGTTGTCCAGAGCTGTATGGGAAAGAGCTTTAGTAAACCATGAAGGACTACACAAATGGAAGGGATGAATAAAATTATCTCAATTCAACCTTTTTGACAAAGACACTAATAAGAAATGCATGTGTTCGATGATAAGTGGAAAATGTCCAAAGCCTTTGATGACATATCAAGGATTGGACTAGAGATCCTTTACTTTTGGATCAATATTGGAAAAAAAATTAGCTTAATATATGCACAATGTGTACATTCCATTAAGAAAAAATCTTATCTCCAAAGTGTATGTACTGGACTTGCTTCTTCCTGTGTCTCAGACTCATCTATCCAACTGTTCCCCAAGCCCTTCCAATAGGATGTCTCCCAGATAACTCAACTGAACTCAGCCTATTCTGTGTCCAGTTCCTGCCCTCAAACTTCTGTGTTTCTGCTTCTCCTTTCTTCTCCAGTTCAAGAACTGTGCCACCATTTACTAACTGACCAAGTCAGAGACCTTGCATCACCTTAGCTCTCCCACTCTCCTCTCTACCTAACAATAATTAGATAAATCTCTTTCAGATTTCCTCTGCTTCTCTTCTATTGCAACTCAACATCTCCTCTTGAAGGGACAAAGGCAAGAGTCTTATGGCTGGTCTCACTGCTTCCAATCCTGCCTGACTGTAGAACTATATGGATAAGAAAGGGATATTTTGACAGTACACCTCTGATCATGTCTCTGTGGTTGGATCCCAGTTTTACCACTTGGAATAACCATTCCCTATTGTCTGGTAGAGTAATTTCACCCAATTCCCCACATTTAAACCTAAATGTCAAAACCTCTGGCAATTTTTCCTCAAGACTTAACCCTTTTAGGACTAATTTAATCGCCTCCTCTATGTGTTCTTGTAGAACTCCACTTCTGCTATCAAAGAGCTTATCACACTGTAATATAATTGCCAGGTTACTTATCTTCCCAAAGACTATAAGGCATAGTGAGAGTACAGGCAATATATGTTTTGTTACTTGTCATATTCATATTGTATAGTATTCACAAATACAATAGGCTTTCAACAATTATATGTTACATAATTGAGTGAATGAATGCATGAACATTTAAAATTAAATGTAAAATAATTCAGTTACTAAAATAAGGAAAACATCTGTTTAGTTCTTAAGAATAGTGGAGTGAAAGAGATATATAGCTAAAGAAAAAAAGACTAAGTGCTAAGAGATTAACAAATATAAAGACAGAAAGATGAGGAGTTTGCTGATTCTGTTCTTGGTAAGGTGAAAAAGAAAAAGAGAGAAGGATGTGCCTTGTGTCTATATATTCTAAGACCTGAGGGGAAAAAATGAGAGCAAGAGACCAAATCACAAAGATAGGTAGGTTTCTTAGACTTCACAGCAATGAAGGTTGTTACGAATAGCCTTGAAACTCTTTTTCAGCCTTGAAGCTTTTTATTACTATAATTTTTGAAGCTCTGATGGCCATTGAAAACTTTTTCCATGGGTTAGATATAGTTAAGTCATGCCCGGAGGTCCCCAACTCTAGGCTAGCCCTGGAATAGTGGAGATTTTACTGTGAAACAAATGTTACTGTGCATTAAACTACTGAGCACAGCATTTGACACTGAACTTTGGAGTACTGGCAAAAGGTTCGGCTGCAAAATTCCAACAGCTTTGCATTATTATAATTCATCCTTATCTGGTTAAAATTTTTCTGTGCTAAATATTGTTTATTCATTTGATATATTATTATTGTACTATATATTTATTTTTACATATGACATTATTGTGCATTCTTTTTCTACTGAAGACCCTTGAGCAAAAAGAATTTGAGTCTTAGCCAACTTTAGATCTCAGGTATGGAGTAGTCCTGGTAGTTACTGGAATTTCAGAAATGCAATTATCGTGTAAATATTCCTTTTCTAAACATAATCTTGCCTACTATTATCTTCTTTATTTCTGTTAATGAGGAAGATGCTAGTCCTATTCTAAGGAAATAATGGAAATAACTGTTTATAACTCCATTCACAAAAATCTTCTCAATAACAAGCCTTCTCATTAACTACTTTATGTAGTTTTTGTCATGTGTCTGCATCTAAAGGTGTCATTATCAGTGTTGCATTGTTAAATGAAATACAAGTACTGATATCATGGCCTTTAAGAAGAGTAGGAAAAGAAGACACCGTTATTAGTAAGTTTGTATTAAAATTGCCTTTTACTTTCTGACTGTACCCTGCATTGTAGGGCAGAGTCTCTCAACTTGGGTGACATCAGCATTAGTGGCTGGATAATTCTGTGTTGTAGGACTGTCTGTGCATTATGTTTAGCAACATTCTTCACCTCTCCCCACTGGATGCCAGCAGCAACCCCCACCTCAATTGTGATAACCCAAAGTGTGACATTGTCAAAAGTCCTTAGGAGAGAAAATTGACCCTGACGGAGAATCACTGCTCTACGGTTTAAAGCTAGTTTTCTGTTGCCTATCCAAATTTTATCCAGTCCAGGCTCTGTGGTAGTTGCTCAAAATTAATTTTTGAATGACGATGAAATACAAGTTCTCTCTCCTTCCTGTGTTCCCAGGGAAAAAAAAGTTTCAGGGTACTTACAATGCGCTCAAACACTGTATTAAGTATTGTGGTTGCCCCCCACCCCCCCTCCAAGTGCACAGCTTGATTTCTGTGCTAAAGAAGTTTTTAATCAGGGTGGAGAGAAAAGCTCAATACTGAAAAAAAATGAGACTGACAGAAGACAGAATTTATTGGCAATAGACCAAAAGTCAGAGTGGTTACATTTCAAAATGTATGGCATAAACTATGGTGATGTTACTGAACTTTTGATTTGATGTTCCCTTGAAGGTTCTATGACCTATTTTGACATGTGGGCAGTGGTTAAATGCTGGTTTATTAACTCAAAGCTCTGTGCTATAATATATAATAACAAAGAGAACAGTAAGAGAATATTCTGTTTAAACAAAACAGATCACTTTTACATGTGACAGCCAGGCCATGCTGGGAAGGAGGTGCTGAGTTTGGTGATGTTAGTAGCTGAGTGGTAACTGAAGAAGACAAATCTAACCAGGCATGGCAAGTCCATGCCGGCATGTGAGTCTGTACATTTAGAACGAGGCCACATGAATGGAGATCATACCATAGTTTTCCGCTACCATCAGACCTTAGCTATTTCATGATTATAAACCTTTCCTAACATTCACACGTTTCTAAACACATTTCTTTTCTTATTTTGCACAATTCCTACCACCATTGAAAAGACTTAGGTCATATGTTTTTGTGTTATCTAAATGGCATTTAAAACAAAACAAGAAATCCTTTCTTCACTTTTAACCATTGAAATACTGGTTGGAGAGTTTATATCAACTTTTAATCCCCTGAAATCAAAATTATCTGATACATTTTTCACATTTAATAAATACAAAGGACCTCAGAGAAGATTGTTGGGTGTGACTATGACCATTCGCAAATATTTTGGCGCTCCCACTTTCTCAGCTCATGGCAGAAGAGCAGATGCTCTAACAACTTGGAACTAGGTGAGGCCACATGACATACTTTCGCCAATGAAATGTGAGCAGAATAATGAGCGTTATTCCTGGGCAAAAGCTTTAAGTGATTACACGCGATTTTCCTTTACCGTGTGACCAGTGATATTTCAGATATCAGTTGCTCTGTGATCTCAGTCTTGGAGTGAGGATGATGACAGAGCAGGAAAGTACTCCAGCTAACCTGCACAGAACATATGGAAGGAAAAAAAAATTGGTTGTTTAAGCAACAAATACAAACACAGACAACAATATCAATATAACCAGTGTGATTTGTTATGTTAACTAAATAATTAGGTGAAAAAGGTAATATAAAAGGAGGAGCAGATTTTGAAACAATGTCTTAGGTATGATTTTGAATGGTAATAAGTATATTAGAGATATGCAATAAATGGTTAATTTTTGTATAGTCCATTGCTTCAGATCTGTTTTTAAATAATCAAAATGTAGAACTGCATATCAAGATATACACAGCCATTTAATTTTTAGCAAACATAGGACAAAAATACTGGGCTACATTAATTAACTTTCAAGAGAACTTCAAAATTAAGATTTAGTAAATTTCAATATTATGTAGGGTCATGGAAATTTAACATCACCTTTTTTATTAGATGTGTAGCTGTGGTGTAATTTATTAGATGCATATGTATGCATATCAATTTTGAGGTCTCAGGAGCCAAATTCCATTGAAAACTACAATGACCTTACAGTGCCTTTACTTTATACTATAATTCTATACTGTACCCCTGCTACCTTAGAGTTAAAGACTACATAATTAGAGTGGTGCATTGTAATAATTCTCCTGGTCTTTTTAACAAGCAATATTTATTTAATCCTATTATATTAAAAATAGTTGGAGAAAGGGCTCCTGGATATGCTATTAAATAGCTGTTGCTCTTAAGAAGTTTAAAATGTAGATAAAACAGATTTTACTTAGGATGGAAGAGTGAAATGCAAATGTGCTACGGTGATTCTGTATCAATGGGGCGAGATTTGGGTCCCATTTCTCCGTCATTCTGCTGTAAGGTGATAGAGGCAGTTCTGCTTGTTTTGAAAACCTATATTAGTTCCAAAGTGATTAAAATATTAGGAGACAATTTGCATAATGCAAATTTTGTACTTGCTTATGTACATTTTTTTTTCTGTGAGAAATAAATATAGAAAACTGAATGCAATAGAATAGAGTCACTTAGAGGTTCATAGAATACCTGTATGCACACACCTCAAACATCTACCTGCTACATTGCTCACCACACACGCACGGTATGAGCCACAACTTCCACTTAGTTTACAGCTTTCAGTCTAATTTCACATAGCCCTCCTTTTACCCCTTCACAATAACACATTAGCTAAGCCCTCTGAGCCGCTCTTCTATAGCAAACTTCAGGCCTTTTTCAAGGTAATGTGATATTTACTATAGTATTTATGTAATTCTTAACCATGTATCATGTGTAAAATGATGCTACCATTTTTATTAGATTTCTATTTTTTTAAATGAGTCACTGGCAAACTTTTTGAGTGCTGGGCCCAACAGCATTTTCCCCATAAGCTTGTTGTCTTTACTGCATGATTTTGCATAAATCATATTCTAGCAGAAGTGACTCTACATGTCTGCTTATTTTGGTCCAATATCAATAGCAGTAATACTGATAGTGTTAAATATATGATAATATGGAGGCTATATGGAAGCTTATAACTATGGCACTACCCAGTATTTCACTCTATAGAAATATTTAGAATATTGGGAACATTCCGTTTATCTATTTTTTGAATTGAATTTATTAGGGTGACATTAGTTCATAAAATTATATAGGTTTTAGGTCTCCAATTCTACAATACATCATCTGTATATTACCTGGTGTGTTTACCACCCCAAGTCGAGTCTCCTTCCATCACCATTTATCCACCTTATATCCTCTTCTACTTCCCCCATCTCTGCCCTCTGTCAATCACCATAGAATTCAGGCGTGGCTCTAACTATGATAGTAGCTTTCGCAAGGAGAAATTGTTTCCTAAATATACAGTCAATTATCTCATCTGGGAAGGATAGGGCTTCTTGGATAATCAGTTTCGCTGGGTCAACCATCGTCACTTTGTATCTTTTGCCTTCAGCAATAAAAGAACAAAGAAGAAGATCCAGTGTCCCAACTCATTCATTTATTCTCACTTTTGGCAAATATATATTAACTACTCTGTATTATTCACTGTTCTAAACATGCTGGATATTGTGGTAAGATATCAAATTCTTGTCCTCATAGGACTTAAGTTTACCATAAAAATTTATATATATACATATACACACACACCTAGTGTCCAGATTATTATGACCACCTGATGTTTGTAGGCAAATTAGCTATAATTTCGTGCTGAAGTTGCTAGATGGCCAGACCATTATAAACATCTGAATAGCACAACATACCTGAGTATCGTTGCTGATCAAGTTCATCCTATCATGTTGATGGCGTATCCCAATGGAGATGGCTTCTTCCAACAAGACAATGCGCCATGCCACGGTGCTCATATTGTGCAGGAGTGATTTCAAGAACATGAGGGAGACTTTACCTTCCTTGGGTGGCCCCCACAATCACCAGATCTCAATCCAATTGAGCATTTGTGGGATGAAGTCAAAAGAGCCATCAGGCAGCTGGTTCCACAACCATCAAATCTCACAGAACTGGACAGTGCTGTTGATCAGGCGTGGTGTCAGATTCCTCGCATCACCTTTCAACATCTCGTGGAGTCAATGCCAAGAAGAATCGCCGCAGTATTGAAGGCAAAAGGTAGCCCAACGAAGTACTGATGGGGTGGTCATAATAATCTGGCCACTCACGTTCAAATATATCCCATATTCAAAGGCTGTTAAATCGCATTGTTTACCCATATCTTCAGGAAAAAATCACTTCTACTGTCGTGGTAAACAACCTGCTTCCCTATTTATAATGGTCTGGCCCTCTAGCAACTTCCGCGCGAAATTATAGCTAATTTGCCTACAAACGTCATGTGGTCATAATAATCTGGACACTCAGTATATATATATATATATATATATATATATATATATATATATATATATATATATATAGAGAGAGAGAGAGAGAGAGAGAGAGAGAGAGAGAGAGTAATTAAAGAGAATGAGTGGTAGATTTCTTTTATGCCTGGTTTTGAAGTGAGTCTGTAGGTGGCAATCCTTCAGGATTAACTTTTAGTTTTAATTAGACCCTGACAAACTAGATTTAGGTAGTTGTTCTTTCAGAAGAGAATGCCAAAACAAGTATTCTGAAGCAAATGTTTTCAAAAGGAATGGCTTGCTCCTGGAATGATCAACAGCCCTAACTAGGCCAGGTTGTAGATGTGTGGCCTGGTGCTGTGTACCCCGGGCCTGTGGTAGAAAACTTCAAGAAAAGACGCGTTTGGCTTCCAGTGGTTTCTAAATTGAATTAACCAAGCAAATATTTCAACTATTCAGCACCAGTTGGAAATGTTAACTATTCACATTAAACTTTGAAAACCTTTGACAGTGTTTTAGTTCCCAATACAAATGTAGCCCAACTCATTTTGTCTTAGAGGAAGAGGGTTAACTTTGTTTCTTCTAAACATAAACTTGCTTTCTTAGTTAGATTAGCCGGGATTTTTCCCAGTCTTCCTGACTCCCCTTTTTCTTCCCGATTTTCTTTTGTTCTGCAGAGGACTCCGTGCCTTGGGTGAGGTTCTGAACTACAATAGAGGGAGAGGGGGCCTTTGTGGTCTGTTTTGAGCACCATGAATCCGACAAGTTTTACTTTCTTAGAGTGCTATATAGTGATTTTTTTATGTGTCTAAGAAATGGAAACATTTT
Organism: Myotis daubentonii; assembly: GCF_963259705.1. Taxonomy (NCBI): domain Eukaryota; kingdom Metazoa; phylum Chordata; class Mammalia; order Chiroptera; family Vespertilionidae; genus Myotis; species Myotis daubentonii. The sequence goes on along the minus strand of NC_081846.1, from coordinate 68,771,037 downwards.
GTCTCATATAAAAAAGAAATATTTTTATACTGTGCTCCACTCACAGACCACATCAGAGGTATTCTAAGAATAGAATAGATCAAATATATTTTATGGAAATATAATGAGAAAAGGATGTGTTCCCAAAACTCACTCTGAACAAAGGAATGCAGCATAGTCAGAAATACTTTAATGCTCCTAACAATTTTCTCATGTGAACGACTGAGGAACAGCCCTGGTTTGAAGAAATCTCCCACTTCTCCCCAGGCTCCCTGAACTTGAGATCAGAACTGGGAAATCTATACATTGTGAAAAAGAAAATGTATGGAAAAAGTGACTTGGGGCATTAACCAAAAAGGCATTGTTTGAAAGAAGAAAACATCAATATGAAACATTTTGTCATATTTCATTTCATTGATCATGTATTTATTTTATGTATTCCAGAGTACCAAAGCTTAGAAGTAACCGAATTTCTGGGGATTCATATTAGATTTGTCAGTCTGTGTTTGAGGGAACTTACTGGGAAGCCAGATAGATTACAATCATTGGCTTTTATCATCCTGTTCTATCATGTATACAAAGAAGAGTAAGACCAAGTACACGGAACATCTATCTTTTCTGAAAAACAACATACATCAAGGACTGAATTTATATTCAAATAACATTCTTTTCACAATAATAACCTACAGGTGTTTGAGAAACTACACTTACCGGTTTTATTAAAGTCACCTGACCAAAGGTTAGATTTCATTCTAATCATATTACCTAATGTATTTTAAAAATATGTTATTTTGCTTTTTTAACGTTGCTAGCTGTTACTCTGGTGCACAAGTGTGATTTTCTCGCTTTTCCGAAATTCTGTGTTCCAGTTTATATATTCATATTGATTCTTCTGCTGGAGCCAGCGTTGCCACCAAATGTCTGTATTGTCTTGCTGAGTTTATTTTGCTTCACGGTTTTTTTTCACTTCTGAGGTATTCTAAATGGGACAATAATATTCAGCCCCCTTTCAACCCTACTTTGTGTTTTCTCAAAAAATATACGCATTCTCAATGGATGACTGTTTATTTACTGTATCGACTACAGCACAGTCTGAAGGGACCACAGAGTCCCATGAAGGAAAAGTCATCATAATATTTGTGCATTAAACACACATATTTAGGTACATATATCTATTTTTTTGAAAAACCAAAAATGCATATGCTATCATGGCCCCCAAGGTAGCAATAACATATGCAGAGAAAATTTATGCAGTTCCAGGCTGTGAACAGGATTTCCAAGAGCTACTTCCAGAAAACATTACCCCCCTCCTCGTTCTTCAATCTGTCCACTTACTTCACTCTGAAGACCTCCCTCCCCTACTAAATTGACTAGCTGGGTGAGTTTGTCTAATTTAGTTTTGCTGCTTGGTGACTTTTGAGGAGCAATGAAAACATTCTTAGGATGTGGGTGTGTGGGTGTTTCTTTGTACATTTTTCTCTAAGGAAGAATTTGCAGGATGGATGCACTGCTTAAATGTAAGGAGCAGTTTTATTTTAAAGGAGTTGAATAATGTATCGAGGTGTATTTTTGTCAGCTTAAAATTTTCTAGTTATTTTCAATGGGGAAAACAAATAGAAACTATGTATCACTTAAAAATAATTGAAAAGCTTTTCAAAAGATAAATTTTAAAAAAATCTTACTTTGTAAAATCTCTCCTGAATGAAGAAAAAAGATATGCCCTGGAAATCTTACTGCTTTCATTATCTAACAGGAAATGCTACAGGACGATAAAAATCTTAAGAAGCAAATCCTGCTCAGTTTTGAATGACATGCATTCTCAATGATTATGATATAATGTTTAAAATATTATATTAATATTACTTTATAATATTATATGTACATATATACTCTCTGCTTATGTTATTAGACTATGCTAATTATAAATTTTAAGGAAAATTCAAATATTATATTATATACTATTTTTATTTAAAACCAAATGCACTACAGTTCTGTTATTTGGGATCTTTCCCCCTAAGTTCTGAGGAACCATGAGGAAATATTGGCATTGAAATATGGCAAAACGGAAAAGTAAATAGGATTTATGAGGGCTTGTAATCTCGTTTTACTGGTATTTTTTTGTCTTCTGCCTCAGTGTTTCCCATAAAAAAATAGGCATGAATTAAAGAATGTACATTTAAGTTTCATTTTATTAACATTATGAATTTTAAAATAATTTGGTCCATGATAAGATAGCCCATTCTATTTTTTGTGATGCTAGCTCTTAGCAATATTTTTACAATATAATTAAACTTTACCATTTTATAATTCCCACACTTTGGTTTATTTTAACATCTAGGTTTTTATCCACTCTCGTGTGTTTACCCGCCTGTGCACTGCCCCACACGGCCTTCCAGGGTCCGGCCACCTGCTGCCTCTCAGCAGCCTCTCCCGTGCTCTTCCCACTGACTCAGCTTCCTTGTCCTTGTTATTGCCCCTCCATCTTGAAGTAGGGCATTCGCTTGTGTGTTTCCTGTGCCTGAAGCATTCTTCCCAAACCTTCCTCTATCTGACTCCCTTACTTCCCTCCATTCTTTGATCAAATATGACCTCTTGGTAAGGCCAACTGTCATCACAGTATTAATGCTTTAACCATCGTCTTCCTAGCCTAGCTCCCCACATCCCCTTTAGTCATTTAATATTTTTTGCCCATAGTGATTATTACCTTTTAATATACTAGATAATTTATTTGTTTGTTATATTTATTGTCTGTCATTTCTTAAAAAAATGCAAGCTGCATGAGGCAGAGATCATTGTCTATTTTGCTTGCTGATACATCCAACTGCCCAGATTTGTGCCTGGTCTGATACAATCCATTATATTCATTGCATGAATTACATGAGTGAATGAATAAACAAATGCAAGATAGTTCCTTTCAGTGATTATAATGGCTTCCAAGCTCTTCTCATGGCTATTTCTTTTCTCTAAAAATGCTCCATTTTATTGGTATTCATATATAATAGTATTCTACAGATTGCTTGGTAGTCTGATTAATTTGAAGTATAAAGGGCAAATCTCTTCTATGATTTGGGGCACTGTACTTCTAGTGATTCTGTTTTGAGGCAGTTGTGTCATATGATTCACAGGGAAATTATAATTAACCAGAACACTGGAATATTCTTTTATATGAGCTGCCCTTAAGTTTCATATTCCTCATTCTGTACTTGTGTAGTTTTATAAATGCAAATGTTGGAGTTAACATTTATTCATTTTACAATAGATTTTGTAATAGTTGACATATTAATTCAATATTTACCCTGTGTTAGGCATAGATATACAACAAAGAAACAAGGATTCTACCAGCTATATTGGAACTTACAATCATGTGGAGGGGCAGGCATTAAACTATAACCACAATGCAAAATAGGAACTGTTCCAGGAGGTTTTCCCACCTTGAAAATGTATAACAGGTGTTTTGGTCGTTGAGGAATTACAATTGGTGTGAGATCTGAAAGAAGAGTTAACGAATGAAAAGGTTAAAGAAGTTTCCTTGCAGAGGTGACAGAATGGAGAAAATGTCTGTGGCACACAGCAGCAGCTGCACATAAGGGCCTGAAAGAAGACCAATGTATCTAAAGTAGAGGGTGTGCAGGAAAATGAAGTGAGATGAGTGCAGGTGGGAAGAGACCTGATCTTGCAGGACCATGAGGGCTGGGTTAATGAATTTGCTATCTTAGATGCTCTTACCTGTGTGACGTTTAGAGGTCCTCAGAGGCACAAGTTATTTTGTTCACTGGACCAGAAATTGGTGTGGTTGTGTTTTAGCTTCCTATAGAACTTATATATTCTATGTAAGATTTATTTCAGTTAAGACACTATCCCAGTCATCAAGTATATAGACCCAAGGGAATAAGAAGATGGAGGTTGGGAAAATTCTGGTAATAAACATTTCTCCTTTATCGCCTCTGAGGATAGCACTATGGGGAGTAGTTGTAAAACGCAGCAGAAAGTGGAGTGGAGCCTGGAAGCAGAGCATCTTTTCTGTCTGTCATGGCTTATATTTATAGGGGCAGGAAGAAGAGCTGTTCTAAACCTCTCATTTAAAATTGGGTGTTCCCTTGAAAATCCAGAGTTTCAGCATCTTTTGTCATTGTTATTGTTTTTACTTTTCTCATCATCCTGAATGTAAATGGCAAATATACAGAATGTCGACTAAAGGACAAATACTAATTAGATATTAATTTAATTCAACCTGAATGCATTTTTTTCAATATCTCCGAGTACAAGTCTGGTAATAGTTTCCTTATTTCGGTATATCACTCCACCCACACTTGTTTATTGGCAGGAAGTCTCCTGGAGGGAGAGGTCTCCTTTTACTTCCTGAATTCTTCGAGAACCCCAGGGGCTTGGCTAATATGAAAGTGATGTCCTTTAGGTGTCCTGCTTGCTTACCAAAGTTTGATGCTGGGAACAGTGGAAAGTCTGGTGCCTACCTGCCATTTGGTAAGTCCCCATTTGTCATGGTCCCTGCCTAACTCAATGTGATGCCACATGCTGGGCTCCAGAGCTGCAGTCAATACACTTCACAAGCATGGATCGCCTCAGTCATTGTTTTCTAAGCTCAAACTCCATCCTATAGGAGGTGGAAAATGAGGACCTTTCAGTCCTCTCTCCACACTTCATTAGAATCTGCTCTTCCCATATCCCTGAGGCCTTCTCATAGAGCTGGAATCACCAACCCAAACTTCTGCTTTGCTCCTGGAGACATCTCCATTGTGGTTACTAGCATGGCTCTCTGTCTATAATCTTTGGTGCCAGCCACCTTGTTCTCCACTGCCAAATTTCATTTGCTTTGAGTCTTTAGTAACTAGAGTCAGGCTCTCCCTGGCAGATGATCCATGAGCTGCTTCTGCTAATCACACCATTACCACACCAAGAAGCTGCTGTCTCTAAGCTACCCAAAGAAAGAAAATGTTTTCTTAAACCTTTTTCATGTATTTTCAGAATGAAGGGAAGCCTTTCAAATGACCTTGAAAAGCTTAAAATCTACTTTATGTTGATACACTTATGCTGGCCTGGTTACTGGCGATGAAGTTTCAGGTTTGGTTGGCTTATTTTGCCAACTTAAAGGAAACAATTGCCAATTATAAATCTGAATCCATGAGGACAAGGATTTTTATGTTTGATAAGCAGTGCTATATCTTCAGAACCTAGAAGAGTCTGATATATAGTAGGTGTGGACTTTTTTTGTGGGATTAATAACTGAACCAAGTATCATTTCTGGTTAAATTGATTAGTTTATGACATCATTGTAGGCACAAAGTACCTCACCAAGAAGAAAGTGGGTGTACTGATTCAAAGTTTTACTTTAAGCTCATTACAGATTTGGAGAAGGAAATAAATGGAGAAGGTATGGTGATAAAAGTAGGGCGAGAGAGTGAAACAAAAAACTAAACTTTTTATCAGAAGCAGATTGCAATAACATTTTTTTAAAATATATTTTTATTGATTTTTTACAGAGAGGAAGGGAGAGAGATAGTCAGAAACATCGATGAGAGAGAAACATCGACCAGCTGCCTCCTGCACACTTCCCACTGGGGATGTGCCCGCAACCAAGGTACATGCCCTTGACCAGAATTGAACCTGGGACCTTTTGGTCTGCAGGCCGATGCTCTATCCGCTGAGCCAAGCCGGTCTTGGCTGCAATAACATTTTTACTTTTAAATATATATGTATTTCAAATAAATGAGGAAAGCAAGTTTTCATGTTAACATGAAGAAAATAATTTGTTTCCAATTCTTCAATCCCATATAAATATTCTTATTACATTCTTTATATACCCATGCAAATAGTCTCAAAATATTCTCATACTGTATATTTAAATATATAGGGTGTCCCCAAAAATGTATACACACTTTAATAGCTGATAGCTCAATTGATGTTTCTTTCTTTTCAGATGTACTCCATTGGAATTAATAATTATTCAGAGTGTGTATACATTTTTGAGGATACCCTGTATGTATATACACATACACATATAATGTGCATGTCTTTCATATATAAGTGTATATTTTTAAAATTTAGATTAAAATTAAGATTAAAAAGCAAAATTCAGTAGAATAATAGTCAAAATGTCACTCTATTGTCTCTTCTATAAAAAAACAAAGCAATGGGATATCCAGGATAACCACCTAAGTATTGCATAGATTTCATACTTGTGATATTATTAGACAGAGTATAGGTCATAATTAGGTCATTTGCATCTTAATCTCCAAAGAAGGTGTTTTGTTGGTTGGGTACATAGAAATGGATTTAAAAATACTTATGCCTACCTAATATTTTTATGTACTATACCAATATATTGGAAACCTAATAGAAACCACTGCAATTCCTCATATAAAGAATTGCAGCCTCCAATATTATATTCCTTCAGGTCAAAGCCATATTTACTTATGAAATTGAGTGAAAAGGTACAAAAATGTACATTCGCTTTTGCTTGTCACATAAATTTAAATCCCATCATGAAAATGAGGTTGGTACAGATTGAATGAGGGTATTATCTGTTTTCAAAATACAATATAAGCTGATATTCTTTTTATCTCAGATCATTTGGCTTTTGTGTTTTTCCTGTACTTAATGTGTACATTCTTGTGTGTTGTCATAGAAATATGATCTTTATTTTAATCAAATTTTATATATATATAATTTATAAGTCTCTGTTTGAAGAGGAATTCTTATTTAATTCCCATCAAAATTTCTGGTTTTTTCTTGTTTGAACAAAATCAATTTTAACTTCAATTTTGTGTAATTTCTTGGGATTTCCTCTCATTTAAATAATTCCCAAGAATAAAATCTGATGTTTCTTTGTAGGAAAAGAAACACACTTATGATGTTTTCTTAGGAAATTTATAATGCACAAACACAACAGTTTACTGGTTTACAATTTAGGTCTACTTCAAAATGAAATTCTGAAATATAATAGCCATTTAACTCAGAACAGCAGAGGAAATTAAAAATTATATTATACTATATATAGTATTTACTTGTGGGCATTTTGGAAAAAAATGTATTCTAAGTCCAGTAAGATATTTATTAAAAGGCTGCTAGAAGAAGGCCAATAAAATAAAGTAGACATTTTTTAAAGATCCAAAACATGATCTTTAGAAATACTTATGAATACCTTTTTGGGTTGCATATACCTAGTTCACCAAAGCAACTCACCTATTTGGCTTTCTTAGTGCTATTCAGCCAGTGGTCAATCTGGCATTCCTTTTGTCTAAAGATAGTCAGACCCATTATGCTGTGTTAATAATACTTGCTAATTTGGACTTTGAGGCAATCAGAATGTTTGTTTCAAGTGTATTTATATTTTTTAATTTTTTTAAATAAAATTAGAAACTCAAATCTCAACCATTTCAGATTATCTTTTTAAGAAGTATTTGTTTAATCTGCCCAAATAAATTGTGTTATGGTAGTAGGATTTATATATTTTACACCTTTGGATTCATTAATAGCAGTAAATACAGTGGTTGAGAATATCTGCTTTAAAGTGGATAAAAACAGACTCAACCTCTGACCCTGTTTCTTACTTGTTGTGGGACTCCATATAAGTTACTCAACTTCTTTAAGCCTCCAAGATAACTTAGCTTCAGAAAGATAGCTTCCTCATCTCCTTTAGTATCGAACTCCAGTTCTCTCAAATATACTCTCTTCTCATAAGAATTTAGCTTCTTTTCCAACCCCTCACAAAACCTGCAATGAGATGAACTGAACCAATTCCCCTTAGAAAGAAGTTTATAGATCATCTGTTTCCCCTCCCCCCATATATGCCTCGTGTGGGTCTCACACTTCTCTTATGAGTGCCTTGTTCCAAGAAGCACAGCCAGTATTCCTTCCACAGAGACCAAGATCTTTTTGGAGGAGATTCTAATATTAAGAAAATTGAAAATTCTTTTCTGTCATTACTTAGAGAGGATATTATGCCTGAAAATATTTAATTCATTTTAATTTACATAATACTTATTGAGAAATTTTCTGTGCAAAGCACTGTGCCGGGGTCCAACCCCAGCAGGTCCAGGGGTCCCCAAGGTGTGGATGGAGTCGGTGAAGAAGGAATGGCACCAAGACAGCCTTCAGTTGATCATCATAGCCGGGTTCTCTTGTCAGGGTCTCCAGGTAGGTTCTGTCTAGGTTCTCCAGCCAGGTTCTGTCTGAAATCTCCAGCCAGGTTCAGTCAACAGGTTCTAGTCAGGTTCTCTTGCCAATTTCTGTAGTCAGGTTCAGTCCAGGATCTTTTGCCATGTTCTCTCCAGCGAAGTTCTTCTGGCTGTAGGTTATGTGTAGGTTCTGTCTGTAGGTTCTCTCTTCTAAGTTCTGTGTTCTGAGTTCTGTCTCCTGCTGTCTTGTTGCATCTGTATTTATACCAGTTGATTCCAATCCTATCAATCTCTATTCCAAAGGTTAGGGAGTTTCTTATCTCCATTCCAGGGAGTAAAGATTATGTAGCTTAAGCATGATTGTTTGTAGTTAAAATGATTAATTACCCGCCTGGCACTTAGTTAAGAGGTTTTATTCCCTCCCTAACTTCAGGGGAAAATCCCTACCTGGGGATTCAACCTTTCTCGGAGAGGTGACCTTGGTTAAAACATAGTGCCAAGAAGGTGAGCAAACATATTAAGAACCGTATGCCATATATGCCAGGTCCCTTGAAACAGCAAGCATGGACCGGCTCCCGGCAGCACTGGATTGGTAAAGTAAGAGGACAGAAATGGGATCAACAACACCTGTGTCCTCCCATCTGTGGAGACAGATACATACTAAATAATACCAACAAAGGACAGATTTATTTTTTTTTGTCTTTTAAACTTATTTATTTTTATTTTATTTTTTATTGTTTAAAGTATTACAAATAGTAGTACATATGTCTCCTTCCCCCCCCCCCCACTGACCTCCCCCTGGCTTCCCCTACACCCGACACATGCCCTCACCCCCCTTCCCCCCCTGTGTCTGTGTCCATTGGTTATGCTTATATGCATGCATACAAGTCCTTTGGTTGATCTCTTACCCCTGCCCCCCAACCCTCCCTTGCCTTCCTGCTGTAGTTTGACAGTCTGTTTGATGCTTCTTTGTCTCTGCATCTATTTCTGTTCATCAGTTTATGATGTTCATTATGTTCCATGAATGAGTGAGATCATGTGATATTTATCTTTCTCTGACTGGCTTATTTCGCTTAGCATTATGCTCTCCATGTCCATCCAATGCTGTTGCAAATGGTAAGAATTCCTTCTTTTTTATAGCAGCATAGTATTCCATTGTGTAGATGTGCCAAAATTTTTTAATCCACTCATCTGCTGATGGGCACTTAGGCTCTTTCCAAATCTTAGCTACTGTAAATTGTACTGCTATGAACATAGGGGTGCCTTTATCCTTTCTGATTGGTGTTTTTAGTTTCTTGGGATATATTCCTAGAAGTGGGATCACAGGGGGTCAAATGGGAGTTCCATTTTTAGTTTTTTGAGGAAACTCCATACTGTTTTCCACAGTGGTTGTACCAGTCTGCATTCCCACCAGCAGTGCTGGAGGGTTCCTTGTCCTCCGCATCCTCTCCAGCACTTGTCGTTTGTTGATTTATTGATGATAGCCATTCTGACAGGTGTGAGATGTTACCTCATTGTCATTGGCAAATATGTTCTCCAATGCAGTGGGCTTTGTTGTTGTTTTGTTGATGGTTTCTTTTCCTGTGCAGAAGCTTTTTATTTTGATGTAGTCCCATGTACTTATTTTCTCCTTAGTTTCCATTGCCCTAGGAGTTGTGTCAGTAAAGATATTGCTATGACATATGTCTGCTATTTTACTGCCGATGGCTTCTTCTAAGATTTTTATGGTTTCCCATCTTACATTTGTCCTTTATCCATTTTGAATTTATTTTTGTGTATGGTGTAAGTTGGTGGTCTAGTTTCATTTTTTACATGTATCTGCCCAATTTTCCCAACACCATTTATTGAAGAGACTCTCTTGACTCCATTGTATGCTCTTGCCTCCTAACAAAGAATAGATTTTAATAAATGATATTTACTTCAATAAATAAGTGGTATGTGGACACAGAAGAGGAAGAAATTAAACTTAACTGAGTGATTTCAGAAAGCAATGAGATTGATTGAAATTTTATGTCTAGTCTAAAGGATAGGTTGAATTTTGATTTGTGAATATTGGTATTAAAACACATTGAAAGAACTATTGACAGGATAGAACTATTTAAGAAAAGGCCAGGAGGTGAGAGTAAGTGAAGTCATGTTAGATGAGCTGTAGAGAATTAGGGTATGGTTGGTGAGATGGAGAAATGGGAGATGGTATAATGAAAAGTAGATCTGGAAAAGAAAGCTTGGGATCAGAACCACAGAAGCTCATAGGAAGTGAATCTGAAAAGAAGTCATTCAAAGGTTTTGAATTGCTTTATGATAATTAGATTACAGAAGTATCTGGGGTAAAAAATGAGGTTAATAATATGATAAAGGTCTTTTGCCCTTGAATCTTTATTTTTTAAAAATATGTTTTTATTGATTTTTTTTTTTAGAGAGAGAGGAAGGGAGAGGGATAGAGAGATAGAGTCATCAATGAGAGAGAAACATTGATTAGCTGCCTTCTTCATGCCCCCTACTGGGGAGGGACCCTACAACCCGAGCATGTGCCCTGACCAGGAATCAAACTGGTAACCTCTTGGTTCTTGGTTCGATGCTCAACCACTGAGCTACACTGGCTGGGCATCTCATGAATCTTTATTATGTCATTGAGCTACATCTATGATTTCATTTATCCACAAAACAACACTGTATTATTTCCATTTTACTGAAAGGAAAGTTAAGATACAGTAAGCTAAAGTAATTTATTTAAGAATACACAGTAAGTCCCCAAAGTGTGGTTCAAATTTAAAATTTTATGACTCCTAAAACCTTGGTTTTAAGTTTTTTTCTTACTATAAGGGAATTGCAATTATTCAAGCAGAAGTAATGAGATTCTTCACTTGGACAACTGGAAATGAAAATGGAGGGGCAGATATAAAAAACAGTGTAATAGGAGATTCTATGGGTTTTCAAGATTGGGTAGGTAGGAAGGGTGAGAGAAAGCAAGAGATCTGTGGACGGGAAGGGAGGAGAAGGGCACCATCGCCTTCAAACAGGAGGGAAAATCTTGGCCTCCATAAGGGTAGATCATTGAAATGATAAGAAACAATAGCACATGGAGATGATAATACCATGTGAGAAGGATGCCCAGAAGAAGGGAATTAGCAGAAGGAGAACAAAGCAGCATTTCCTAAAGCCAGGAAGAACGCCAAATAAGACAAGGCAAGAGATTATAGAGTACATCAGAGAAGAAATGGTGCGTTATTCATGGAAACGGAAAATATACAAAATGCTGCCAAGTGGCCAGGTGCTTACTAATTGGGCAACCTGGAGGAAATCAGTCCATTTCCTGAAGCTGCAGTTTCCTCACGCTGCTGTTAAAAATTGTTTTAAAGAAAAGGTTGTTGTGAAGATCAATGTGCTAACACATGCAAAATGCTTA